>NC_043749.1:18179157-18407331 GCF_902148845.1 Salarias fasciatus
TTTTGCCCTTTCCTCAACGTTTCTTAAGTCTTCAAGGCATCATTATCACAGACAATGGGCCCTGTCACCTCTGGCAATTTTACTAAAAGTGACAGGGCTGGCAATCAACCGAGATTCCTTCGGTTACTCTTCCTCACATTGTCTGTCGACCATTTGCCAAAAAAATATTCTTTATTTTGGCTGCATCCAACTCTTTGTTCCTTTGTGAGCTATATCTGATCAATAGACAAAGAAAGATCAATGGTCTTCATCATTACTAGTCTCAGTGGGGCTTCAGAAGTGCTATCAGTTCTTCTTTCTTTTTTTTCTTGAGACGTTAAAAGTTGTTTCAGCTTTTAACTTTAAAGCGTACGTTGCAGTCGTGACGTTTGATTCAGATACAGACATTCCAGCTTTCACATCAATACCGCGCCGCCATCGTTAACTGCCGTCTGTGTTTCAGTGTTCGTCATTCTCACTCTAAAAGATTACAGCCTGATGCCTCTGCTGACGATAAAACAGTGCTTTCTTTACTAGCTCCGTTCTGGTTACAGTCTGCACACACGTCACAGCAGCTGATGTTAATGCATGAGTATTGAGATTTAATTTTTGCCCGTCCGTGTCAGTACTGAGCTCTGCGTCCCTTTAAGTGATGGATGGCTTTCTGTCGAGCGAAACAGTTCAATTAGAGCCTTGTTTTGGGTGTTTTTCAGCCTTTGGACTTCGAGAGCAGGAGGACGCACAATGTTGTTGTGGAGGCGGCGAACAAGCATCTTGACCCTCGCTTTGCGGATCTCGGCTCCTTCAAAGATCAGACGATCGTCCGCGTCAGCGTCTCGGACGTGGACGAGCCGCCGATTTTTCAGCCAGCGGAAGGCGCCGTCATGGAGGTGCAGGAGGACGCCAAAGTCGGGGCGCTGGTTGGTGTCGTCACTGCGAGAGATCCGGATGGGTTAAACAAGCCTGTAAGGTACGATATTGATTTAAGGTAAATCGATTCAAAAACTAAACTGTGCTGCCCTCTCGAAACACACTCTATATTAATTTTTGGATAAATACTTAATTTATTGCTCATCAATCATCATTATGATATCATTTGCTAATGGACTGCAGTAAATTACACTTCATTATTTGAGCATTAAACCATGTCTTGTGACAACAGGTCAAAGGTCAGGATGACAAAAATTAAGGAAAAATAACTAAAAACAATAATGCCACTGCTGTAGTCATGTGGTTAAAGGGGAAAGTTGTAAAACAATGCCAAGGAGTTGCTGAAGCACTGTTTTTTTAAGCTAAAAACCAGAAAGAAAAATAATATTTCTATCATATGTGTGTATTTATATCAAGTGTGTATTTATAGCAATTAATGTTGTGATCAAATTACTCAACATAGTCATATGTTTAACAAATGTCATGTGGCCTGGTTAAATACTGCTGCTCTCTTTTAATATCATTAATTTGTAACATTGCACAAAGTTATAATCGGGGTATTTGTTTGAATACACAGTTAACAATATAATGACTCTCACTGGATTTCAAATTAAAATGGAAAAGGCTTAATTTTAAACTTTTTTCCTGAACTTATGTGAAAGTATCAGTCATGGTGATGTTGTGTTTAGCACTCTTCACGGTGAGATCACTCCCAGTTCAAGTCCGGTTGGGGGCGCTCTGTGTGGTGTTTGCATGTTCTCGCCGTGCCTGGAGTCAGGGTTAGGGACGGTGACGTTAAACCGACATGTAATTGTGCGGATCTCACTGTGTTTGCTCAGTGATGGACTGGTGACCTCTCTGGAATCCACACTGCGTTTCCCAGTAGTTAAAAAGGATCGGCTCCTGCACCCTGTGACCCCGAACTGTTAGAGAAGTGGTATCAAAGATGGATAAGCGCTGATAAAAACCTTTTATCTGTTTTAAAAAAAGCAACATATGAAAGTAGATGGGGACAAATAGATAAAACTAAAGCAGCGTTCGGCTGCTGCAGGAGCAGAAATGTTTCTATATACAATAAATGGTTTGGAAAAATATAACGTCAAAAACACTGACAGCAATACATTGCCTTTTATGTTTTCAGTATCTGCTCCATTATTCTACCCCAGCTGACACACTTTATTGGAACAAAATTTCTACTTTGAAAAATGTCATTTCTGAGACCTAAAACCGTCTCGCTGATAGACTTAAGAGCAACATATTTTCTTTTGTCAGGAATTTTTCTTGAAGATGAAGTTAAAGCCCAAGCGCTACTGCAACCTGTGTTGGATGAAGGTGTACTGAACATCTTCATTTTTTTATTTTTTTTTTTTTCTGAGATCACTGTGTGTGATAAAACAGTATCATCCGGTAATCTTGTGTATCAAGGTCTTTGGTTTATATGTCCTCAGAAGAGCAATTGCAGTGTGAGGAGGGAATGTAGATAAGGGCCACGACGGTCTCGCTGACAGAGTATACACCGACGCACGCAGGGCCTGTGCAAATTACCTCGATTAAAAATGCATGAGACTCAGCGTTCCAGGTGTAATAAAGTACAACACAATGGCAGCGCTGTCGTTCACCGCTGGCTTGGCAGCCTGCAGCTGAAACTATGTGTGTGTGATGCGTGTGTGAGCATATACAACTATGCCTTTGTTTATTTATGTGTGGGAGTGTCCTGTGAGTGTGGGGGGGGGGGCTTGGCCAGAAGCCACCTACTCGGTACAATTAGCAAGCTCATGGCCTTTTGGTCTTTTTTTTTTTTTTTTTTTCCCCCGCATAAGGCAACACCTTCGTAGAGCTGTGTTCAATCACTCGCCCGGTGTGTTCGTGTTTAGGTTGTAAGTGTGTGTACGTTGGATCAGCAACACCCCCTTTTGTAGAGGAGGTGTTGATTATGCTTCAATTAAAACAATCAGTAAACTGCAGGAGTATCGTACTTTCATACATGTATAGTTTTCACTCACTTGAGCGGTTTTCTTTGACATTATCTCTTTTTCACTAATGTTTTGCATAAATTCATTACGCTCCAAATCATGCAGTGGTTTTCTCTTGATAGATGAATAAATGCTTGAACAATCGGGATAACGGATACAGATATATATATATATATATATATATATATATATATATATATTTTTTTTTTTTTTAATGGGATTGGCAGATGCACAAATAAATAGTCATTGCTGCCTTAATGGGAAGTTAAGGATAAATTCACCAGGATTTCACGCTGGCCCTCCTGCTGCATGGCGGCTGTTTCTCTGACTTCATTCCAGAGCTGTTTTCTGCAAATGTTCATTTGAACAGGCACAATTTCATCCCGAGCGCTGGTTTTCTTCGAGGCATGCATGCTACGACACAAGGTCTGATGAGTAGTAGAAGAAATGTTTGTCCTCCCAGCTGCGGCATGACTAAAATATAAAATATTATTCACCCTCTCTAAAAATGAATGCAAAATTCAAAACCTGTTTAAATTTTCCCTGCTTGACATGCTCCTTTTTATAATTACATAATGTAACCGTCATACTCGTGCAGTCTTGTGATCAGTGGCTGCCACGTTTGTTAAAGAGGTCTGAAGAGCTGGCACTGCAGATTTTTCTTTATTGTAGTTGATGTGTCCACCTGTGTGTGTGTGTGTGTGTGTGTGTGTGTGTGTGTGTGTGTGTGTGTGTGTGTGTGCACGCGCTTGCGTATATGGTGAGATGGAGAGTAACTTAGAACAAAGAAAGCTTTCAGTGGATTGTGTTGACTCACCAATCTTTTAAGAGCACCAAATAACCCAAAGAACGAAAGATGCATTTCTCTTTTTTTTTTCCCAGAGTGCACAATGAAATTTTAATGTTTATGCTCTGAATCAGCAAAAAAAAACAAAAAAGGGGTCACTATATATCCACATGCAGCTAAAGGACGCAGCACTATCCTAAGACCTGTGCTGTTCCTCCAGTGAATGCTTTCAGAATGTTCCCTTTCAGTCCTGTTTCTGTATAAACTTCTGGATTGCAGTGGCAACAAATAATGACTTTTAGAGTCTCTGGTCAGACTTTAAAATGCAACGCAGACTCCATAATTGTGTTAACTGAAAATTAGGATATAATTATTGATATTTTGTGATTTACTAATCTATGCTAAACATGGTGTTTATTTTAACCAAAATATTTGGGGTTTCCATTCGATCGACATACAAAATAACGCACACAGTCAAAAAAGTAGATTGATTATTAGGTTTGTTTAACAGATTGTGCTTAATATAGAGAATCAGGCTAATAGATTTGTATACCAATGCGTCAATATGAATTTAGCTGCTTCTCTTTATACGCTTCGGTTTCTACCCACTGTCCAAAAACAACCATGTGAGGTTATTGGCGACCCTAAATTTCTCCTGTTCTCCCGTGTTAGTGAGTGTGTGTGTGTGTGTGTGTGTGTGTGTTTGTCTCTTTGTTTGCCGTGTGATGGACTGACCTCTACAGAATTTAAGTAAATCAGACTCTTTAAGTAGGTTTTTTTTTTTCCTTTCTTTTTGTTATCGTCTACATCGTCTGTTGCCTTTCTGCTCTTTCAGATTCTCCATCGATCGGACCACAGACCAGGAGATGATCTTTCATATTGATCCCGACTCGGGCGCCATCACACTGGGAAAGATTTTGGACCGGGAGACGGCAGGCTGGCACAACATCACTGTCAAGGCTGTAGAAGCAGGTACTTCACTTGCTTTTCCAAACTCAGTTACAGCAGGTTTGAACGTCTTCGCTCTGTTCGGAAGAGTTCAAGGTTATTCATAAAGTATTGACATTTTCAACTCGACAAAACCGTCACATGATTGCTGAGAATGCTGCGTAAATTTAGTGCCAGAGAATTTGTATAATTATCCCCACCAGCTGCAACCTCAGTAAAAATAGTTTGTTTTGACATGTGCTTTTGACTTATGAATTGTAACATGTCAAAACAAAAGCGTTGAAGAAACGAGCCTCCGTGGCAAGACCACCGGAGACACAAATGAAAATGAATAATTAAGTGCAGTACTTTGTTTTAATGTTTCAGAAATACAGTTGATGTTACAGCGCTTCATTCTAACCTGTCTCATATTTCTAAAGTAAACACAAACAAAACATCAGTGAAAAATAAAGTTAGAAACAATATGTCAGTGAAGGCAAAAGAGAAATTATTAATGCTAACTATTATAACGTTAATACATTAAACTTTGCTCCAAGAAGGGTTTTTTTTTTTCCTGAGGAATATAAAATTCATCATCAACAACTTCAGTAATAAAAATGTATGATTTGATAAATTAAGCAATAATTTTACCCACAACCTATTCTTTTTTTTTTTTTAAACACTTCTCCTGTAAATATAAAAGGAAGGACTCATGCTGACAAAAACTATTCCCCCTGAACCCCCGATCTTTCATGTTGCTGCAGCGTTTGTGGCTCTAAAGAGAGGCCTGCCTGAACCCCAGTCATTCCAGTCTGGTGGAGTTTATTTACATCCTCCAGTTATTTTTTTCCCTCTTATGTGATAGATGGTTTTTCATGACAATTCATCAAACATTATAAATTTACAATTTCCCTGAGACAACACTGCACGCTGCAAAACTGACACAATACATGTGCCACACCATATTTATAAGAAGATCACTCCATATATTAGAATGACAGAAAAAGATATACAAATATAGATTTTTTTTTTTCTCTCCGTCCAGAGATCATCAGTTCTAATCAGTCAGTTGATAGTTCATTTCCACACAGTCTTTGGACATATCCTGGTACTGGAGCGTTGACTTTACCAAAACCAAAAGACAATATCTGGAGCTTTTGAAAATCGTGTTTTTCAGATGTTTTTACTTCATCCACTAAAATGTATTCTAGTTAATCCTAAAACGGGCACCATGAAGTCAAAATGTGGCCATACTCCTTCAGAATAAGACGGTCATCTTAAATCTGAAAGGTATTTGCAAGAAAGACTTACAGAATAAAATTAAAAAGGTTTATGAAGTCCAGATGATGCTCCTTTAATGGTTAGTCACGATGCTAAATGCCACTTTGCACTTCTCAAAAGCCATTTCTGGATTTAAAATTACAACCTAAGTCATTATCAATGACAGCAGTTACAAGACAACAGAAATCGCTAACCTTTCCAGCAAGGTTTAAATGTCATGAACGAGTCCCTTTTTGTCACCGTTTCAAAGTACAAGACAAGACAGGATTACATGCAGAGATATGCCGTGAATACATTACATTTAAACAGAACATAACAGAGTGTGGAGGTCAGTAATAAGACGAAAGTGATCAGTTAATTCATGTTTTTGAAGTGGTGTGAAGCTTTCTAGCACAAACAAATGATGCTAAGTAAAAGGTCTTTCAAGGCCCAGATGAGCTCTATTAGCCATGAGGCCGAAGACGGAAGTCTCAACCTTTTCCCGACCTCCACACCAGAAAATACAGATGATACAGAATACTGTAATCAGACAGCAGCAGCTTGCTGGGACTTTTAAATGTAAAAACTCAAATGTCGCAGCTAAGAAAACATAAGAATGCTACTTTAATGTCTTCAAATTGTTGACAGGTTTGTAAACCTTCAAATAATTGGGATTATCATCAAAATATTTGCAAGGCTGAAGCTTCATAAAGTGTGAACTTGTGGTTTGATATGAACAATCATGATACATTTATTTTATAAGTTCGTAAAGGGCTTTTCTAGGTTCCGAAACACTTTTCAAGACAAAAGTTAAAAAAAACAAAAACCAAATTGATTAAAAACCAGAGAGAAGAGCAATAATTACAGTGTTAAAATCTGTTGTATAATTTCGATTCAGCTTCATGTTTCAGTAGAAACTATTGTCATACATAAAATTTTAGACTTCAGGCAAAAACAAATGTATACATGATGATTTTATTTTATTTGTTTTTATTTAATTTCAAAGCAAAACCCTACAATAGATCTCAGTGTTGTTTGGTTGCCATTGAGAATGTTATATTTAACTTTGAAATACGAGAAATATTCACCTGACAACGAGCTTTTACTGAAATTTATGCAAACAAGCGGCAAGCTTGTGTTCAGCTTTGGATGAATTACTGTAAATGTCCCACTCACGTGAATGTGTGAGCTGGTGACTGCCTTGTTTCTCCGTGTTCGCTCTGTAACGGCGACCTTTCCGACTCTCCACCTCTCATCCAGTGTCAGCTGGCAACGGCTCAAGCTTCTGCGACTTTACTCCAGACACAACTGACATTAAAGACGAAATATATAACACAGAGACGGTCTTTCTTTATCTTGAGCCTTAAAGAATGATAGAGAGGTGACCGCCGGGTCCGGGTCGGGCGCAGTGATGCACTGTGACGTAAATGATCCTCATGTCTCTTGGTAACCAAGGACATACGTGGAATCAAGTTTGTGCCGTTTTCCCCCCTGTAAAGTCACACTGGACCTTTCACAAGTCCGTGTGTGTCACCATGGGGAGACGTTTTGATGTTCTCTCCTAAAATAATACAAAGTGTTCTCACGTTTGGGTTTAGAACAGCAAGCACAGGAAGGCCATAAGGAATCGGTACAGCAAATCACTGAACCCGTGTGTTTTTTTTTGACAAACGGTGTCTTTTTGTGCTGAGTGAAACTGCTTTCTTGTCTCCGTTCACGATGCTTCACCCTCCTTCGACAACACAATCAAGGTTTTCGCCAACGTGCTGATGAGCTTCACCGTAAAAACCATTGGTCACTCTTCAGGGATATGATCGTACAGCGAGATACTCATCCATGCATCTTCAGCTTAATGATACAATGGAGAGAACATAGTCATTATTTTATGGTGCTTGACAAACACATTGCAGAAAATGAAGGAAGAGCGTGCATTTTTTTTTTCATCTCATTGGTTCCTTTTGGCATTGCAAAGAAAATGAAGAATGTAATAACTTGGGGAAGCCGGAAGGTTATTACTATACCATTAGAAGTAAACTTGAGGATGGAGGAGGCCTGGTGTTCCTCCTCACTTTTTCAATCTTATACAGATGAAGTGATTTTGGGATTGCAGTGAAAGCAGAGGAGATTGGATTCTGCATCTAACCACCACTGCACAGACAAGAAGGAAGAAAACAATGCCATAAACAAAGCTGATTTTAAAAGTCTTCATATTTGTTCCTCTCTCATATTTCCCCAGACTGTGATTACTTCAATAATCAATACAGCCTACACTGAATAGCAAGCAGTCTCATCCAACACAAACATTAACACAAAATTAGACTTTTTCGCAGTCCTCCCAGAGCGACTGAGGCCCTTTTGTGCTCCGCTTCTTTGTTCTCGGCATTATGTCAACGGCACATTTTAATGTTAATTGAAGATTTAATGTGGCCCCTACACCTTTAAATATCAGACATAAACACACGCCTGCGCTTGAAAGATAAAGACTCTCGCATTGCCGTCAACAAAGCGTCCTCGCAGACATAGTCAGTGGTCAATGTCGACAGAATGAACATCCACAATGTCTCTTTATCGCCTGTTTAGCGCTCCGAGTGGAAATGCAGACAGGACAGAGAGAAAGAGAGAGAGAGAGAGAGAGAAAGCCGCCACATTTATGATGTGAAAGAGTGAAGCAGAGGCTTAATTTCCTCTTTTTGGGGGCACCTCTGCTCATTAACTCTTGAGGACCACGGGGTCAGCCTGTCAGAGGACATTGTTAAATCTACAGTGTTGTGGCACAACCCTTAATTATCCAAGTCCATTACTAAACTTTTAATCTGTTTTATTGTCTGTGTATCAGTCTGAGACAAAACGACAACAGCTGCCTGACAGCGCTCGCTTTTTTTTGTGCCCTGGGATCACCGCCTGCTACAAAAATTGCAAAAACAAGCTAAAATGTCAATTACTGCATATATGTCTAGTTATGAACTAAGATGTTTTTAGCTGAAGTGTAAATACCGCTGCGTTCCCCCACCAATCAAACGCGTGCACGCCCTCAAATTCACCCAGTTCACCAATTACTCCTGCAGACGCTGTCACTGTAAGTAAACAAGCTCTAATCTGTACAGTATCCGTCGCTCTTCCAGAGAACGCAGAACCCCCCCGAGTACAGCAGCGGTGTTTAAAGCACCGGCACTCCCCACACTTCCTGACAGTCCTCTACATAGAAACCTATCACGTTAAGTTAGAGTGACATATAATTTTGGAGAACTGATGGTATCACTGCTTTTTTTTTTCTCACCAAGACAGGTAGGTAGGGGAAAAAAAAAAAGCATCACCCCGAGGGCAAAAAGATACCGAAGTAGCTGAAAGTCTTTATCTCTCGCGCTGTCGCAGGGTAAAGATGTATCCTATCCTATAACTTTTCTTACTGACTGTCTGGCAAACAAATGCGTAGTGTTTGTGATGCTTTTTTTTTTTTTTTAAATAGAGTTTGAACGTTGTTCCCAGCATCTCTAAATAAATCCCATGCTTGTTGTAACATAGTGATGAGAGATAAGCGTTTCCTTTCAGTCAAAATCAGAAAACGTGACGGAAAAAAATGTGAAGCAATAAACAAATTACAGTATATGAATCGGATAAATGAATCAAAAAGAGATGTGATTCACTAGCAGATTGCTGTAATAAGGTATAAATTGGCAAGTTGTCCAGGATTACTTACACAAAAGAATCTCAATTTTTGTTTGCGTAGACATAATAGATGTTATTGCTGAGCGAAGCACATCCATCACAACACTTTGTGATCGGGGACGAGTGTTGGTAACTTGGCTGATTTTATCTATTTTTTTCTTTTTTATGGTCCTTTATATAATCATTCACATGTCTGTGAGGTTACAGTGGTGGACGGAGAGAATGTGAATACTCAAACTGTTGTGTTTTGTTTCCCTGCACTTGGTCGGTTGACATGATTAATTTGTCAAACAGCAGCCATGCATAGTCGTGGTGCTCGTGGGGAATTTCAGGCGCTCAAGGCCAAAGAGACGCTCGCCTGTAATGTATTATTCTCACATTATTGTAAATGCGGGGATCTTCATGCATATGCAACCCCTGGTGTGGTCATCGCAGAGTTTGGATTCTCCGTTTTCATGAATACTGAGCAAACATTTGTTTTTTTATTTAGCATGAACCCTCAACCTCTCCTGAAAAAATACTGAACATTTACACATTTATACAATGGATATGGCCGCATTATTGGAGTGGCTGCCTTCAGTGATCAGTCACTTTGAATTATTTTTGGAGCCGTGTTTGCTGGTCAGGGGATTTGACTGGTGAGCAACAGTTTAAAGAATTGATCAAGCAGAGACAGATCCTTCATGAAAACAAAGAATTCTTAAACAAGCAGGATCTCACTTATCAAAGACGTAAAGTCACCGGAACACCAGCACAACGTGGCCCGGGAAGATTAGAAACGGCACTCTGCGGAAGACTTTGCTGAACTTGAACTGAAGCTTTGTTGCCAAGTCCCCCCAAAAAAAAGCCCCACATTGATTGAGTGTCGAAGCCGCTTCGCAGTTTCCAGCCACCAGCAGAGGCGCGTTGGCAGAAACACTGAGAGGAAATGACCAGTGCCAGTTGACTTCTCAGTCCTCAACTAAAAGGTTTATGTCTGAAAAAGGGCAACTCTGTGAGTGATGTTGACAAAGATTTTCTTGTTTTACAGTAAGCTCCAAATATCGGTGAATTGCAGGCTTCCCCCGTGTCTCGTTCAAACTCCGCGATGCATATCTGAGCAGAAGAGTGAGGACAGAGATGAAACTCTTTTGTTTTACTTTATTTTACTCTTCTCCTCTCAGTGGGTGTTTGTTCGGATGGAACGTCTGATTTCATGTATTTGTTTGGTCAAATAGGTTCAGGAAGATTTTTCCTGGATTGTTTGCTTTCATTTCTTCCATCCATTTTTTTTTTCCATCTCATGAAAATCATTTCTGAAGCCGTTCGCACGAGCAAACAAAAATCTATGCATTTAGAAGCACGATTTGAATCTCCTTGGTGTATCATGTGTGCATTTCCACTTGTTAAAGCTGTATAATCTCGATCGTGCTGAACGTTTTTTTCTTTCTTTTTATATGTTTGGAAATGAGCTCCTGTTACTGTGCAGGAAGATTTTTCCTCTTCACTTGCTTGATTCCAGTCTTTGATAACCTAAATCTGCACCTGAATCATTGAGCTTTGTGAACATTTTGTGCATAAATGGTGATACTAATTCCACCATGATAATTAGATTATTGATATATAGTAAATCTGCACAATACCCATAATAGTTAATACCAAAGTCTGATTATAAACATGTCTTGACACATTCTCGTTTGTACATGCTGCTTCTTTGACTTTGAACCTTCCATCTTTCTTCTATGCATGTCTGTGTGGTTCGGGGTTGCTGGAGCCAATCTCAGTTCACTATGTGTGAGGGCAGAGTACATCCTGGAAAGGTCGTCAGTCCATCACAGAGCAAACAGAGAGAGACGCACTACAACACACACTTACATCACAATTTATAAAGGAAGAGGCAAAAAAAAAACATTCACAATAAGAGCTATTGAGTGAAGGTGAGAACAGTAACTACTGCACCATCTTGCAGTTCAAAATCTGGTCTGTAAATTGTCAGTTTTGCTCTGTGATGGACATTAGATGAGACTAATTCTCTAGGGTGCAGACTGCGTTTGCCTGGACCAGCCAGCAGCACCATGCGCACTCCAAGGTGGACAGATTGATATATTTTGCAAAGTGAATGTTGGTATATATAACTGAGTTAAACTGGTCACAATATTTTCATCTTCCCCCCCCTCCCTTCCCCCCACCCCACCCCCGGATGGACTCGAGCAGAGGGAGGCCAAGAACAGATGCTGCTGAGTACATTTGTATCCTCATTTCCCCCCTTATGGCAAAAGCGACATTTTAAAGCAGTTTCCTCCAGCAAAGAAGTTGAACCATTTGGTCTTAAGCTGTATAACACTCCTGACGCACACCTACACAAACACACACAAGCGTCCATGTGTGTGCGTGTGTGTGTGCGTGCAGACAGAAGTACACACACACACACGCAGATATTTTCGCCCCGTCTCCCCTGAAGTTATGTCAGTATAATTCAGTGCCTGAGAGACAGTCCCTTCTGTGGGATTCTCGACAGCTGGTGTGTGCCGCACAGATGCAGAGCATGCCAATAATCTGTTGAAATCCTTTTATTCTTCTTCTCTATCTGAAGGCAGATTTAGAACAGCGCCACTTGGTCCACATGAATGAACCTGTCGCACTGAATAACTCCTCTTTTTTTTCTTCTTCTTCTTTCCGCGGATAGAGTTTGCGGTGGGGAGGGGGAGGGGGGGGGGGGGGCGGATCTCACATTGTTTCATCTGTTTTGAATCGTAGGAATTGAAATGTAAAATGTGTGACATCTGATGATTTCTGCGGGTTTTCATTCTGGCACGGCGAGGACAGCGATATAATGCGGCGACGAAATTAGAAGTGGAAGAAGAGACGAGATATCTAGCTGTAGTGGAGCTCTCTATGCATTTATGTTCTTGCTGCTCTGGCAGAAAGCAGTCAATTAAAGCCCTGCATTGATGTGAGGATTATGCTATTAGTTGAGAGCAGCATTCTCATTAGCTGCTGTGCCACTGTCAGACGGAACTGTGTGTGAGAGAGAGGGAAGGGAGGGGGAGTTTGAGAAATATTCTGCTGTAGCGTGATGATCATCAATTTGCTTAGCTGTCTCTGGTCTCTTTCTTCTGCTTGGTCCGCGGCTCATCGGTACATCAGCTGTGAACACATCCCTCATCCCTCCACTGACTCGTGACATAAACATAGTGCCTCTTCGTAGGTCTTCGTTTTAAATTATACTTACTGATGCCTGAAGTTTGGGTTGATCCTCGGCATTATCAGAATCAGTTGTGGAGATGAGGTGCCTCTCACTGTGGTGCAGGTGTTTAGTTTAAGCAAGAGCACCCCCATCGACATTGAAGGCTTTAATCATTTTCACCCATCCATACATCCATCAAGCCATAGGATGGGCTGGATCTCATCCCAGCTGATGTTTAGTGAAAGGACTGATTAAAGAGGAAAACAACAAAAACAAAATGTATGCTTTTTAGAGATTCAACGACTAGAAACAGCAGATCTTTCCATTATGCTCTCCTCCACCCTCAGCCAGATTTGCTGCAGTATATTTCTGTGGCATGAAGGAGCAGGATGGACCCTGAAAAATGTCACCAGGCCACCACAAAAAGTCAATTACACACAGACACACACACACACACACACACACACACACACACACACACACACACACCCAACACAGATACCCTCCGGCGGTTTAGAGTTATCAAGCTTGCCTTTGGGTCGTAGCAGTTAACAAGAATACCTCGAGGAAGAGGAAACAAAAAAAATTGAAAAAAAAAAAAAAATCAGTGGCTCAATAAGATCATGCAAACTGAACACATAGAGGCTCTTTCAGCCAACAAGATCAAATTTCAAACCTTTCTGCTGAGTGACGACAGTTTAACCAAGGCCACTCAAAGCATTAGAAAATTGGTGTAATTATATCTACACATTTTTTGTTTACAATTTTTCAACAAACTGTATGTGCCACTTTTTGAGAGTGGGAGTTTAATGCCATAGCAAATTTTTTAAGGCTCACAAGATTAAGTATTGCGCAGTATACAAATAGGTAGCGTGATTATGCTGACCAAAAATGGGAGTCCATTTCTGACCTTAATAATAAAAGTAAGATGTATTTGGAAATGCCAGTGCACTTGTTGAATAAAAAATTTTAAAAAAAGAAAATACCAGCGTATATAAAATAGTCTGAAGCTCAAAATGCTCTCAGATCATTTGATAGGAAATGATTTATATCTCAAATGTCTTAAAGATAAGGCAAAATAGCTTCACATTCCATGCAGACTTCCAGAAAACAAAGAAGATGTTTGATCTCAATTGGACATGAACGTATCAATGCTGTCCATCCATCCGCTGTCCAGCTTTATCCAATGTCTCCCTGCAGGGCCTGGAGGGAGGCAGAGTCCGTCCCAGGGCTAACAGTCAGTCACCCTGTTTTAACACAGGAAAAAAATGCAAGTGCATCGTCAAAAAGTTGGCATTTAAGCACTTGTTTTACTAAGTCCCAACAAGCTGAAGTTTCACTGCTGATCTCTGTGCTGCATGAACTTTTTTTTACACTTTACAAAGTCATCTCAGGGGGAAAAACACCCACAAGAGGGTTTGAACAGGTCTGCAGACTGCATCTTTGACACCCCTGCTTTCAAAAGACTTTTTTAGATGTAAAGTTATAAACTTATGAGTCATTTTGTGTTTTCAAGGAACAACAATGTCAATACTGCAGTTTTTGATCCACTCATGACATGACTGTGCAAATACTATACCATTATTATTCACAAAAGCCTTAGATTCGTATTGATATAGATTAATATACACTGCCTTGTCTCTCAGTAAATATAATATAGATTTTTGTTGCCTTTAGTGTATTCAAGCTCAAATCCCAGCTGAGATTTGTTTGTCTCCTGTTCTGTTAGCATCTGCAACTGAAGTACGAATGTTAACCCTGATCTCTTAAGAGTGCTAATGTAGTGTTAACATGATGCTGTACTGCATCATTAATTCTTAAAAGTGACTTTATTTAATTGCACTTAACCGTGTGCCATATTTGGTTAATTACATGACTTTAAACTCAGCCAATGAAAGACTTTTAACTGCAAGGATTTGTGTTTATTTTTCTGCCACTGGCTAATTGTCGGTAGCAGCATGGTGGTGTTTTTTTTTTTTTTTTTTGCCTTCTTCTTCTTTTTTTTCTGTAGGGTGCTACTCAAATTGGTTAACTGGATGGTGACAGCTGCGTATGCTGATTTATTCATAAACAGTGTAATTAACCAGGATATCCAGGCCAGCACTTTCAGCAACCAGATCACTCATTTAACACCCAGATAATTTTCTCTCTTTTTTTTTTTCTCTCTTTCTAGTTCCTCCCTCTGACTCTCATCTCACACACACTTACACACACTCACACACACACACGCACACACACACACACATACAGATGCGCGCCAGCAGCCTCAGGCTCTCTTCTGTACTGTACATAGTGTTTTATGAGTAAAATGGAAACTCCATCAGACATTATCATATGATTAAGAGTGGGAATTAAAATTCAAGGAGAAGTCTGGCTAATATGAAGTGGGTTTTGATTGTGCTAATTATATAATCGTCTCCACTCCCACGTTTACATCCAGGCCCATTAAGGAAAATGTCTTGAGAGTGCATTGTGGTGTTATGCTTCCTTGGTATATTGAGATTGAAAGAACACAAGAGCAAAAATCACAGGACTGCTTTCGCACGCAGGTTTGTCAAAAGCATTTATTAGTCATTATCATTTAGTGAGGTGTGCCACTTGCACTCAGACTATTAAACAGCTGTATACAGTAGTGTCATTATCAGATAGTGGGGACCTAGAGACAAAAATGAAATCTTTGGTACCCTTTTTATGTCGCTCACCGGTGCCAGGAAGCGTTATTCAGGTAATGGGTGCAATTTGAGGAAGCATTAGATTAAAACCCTTCAGCACTTAGCCACAGCGCCATACCCAGTATCTGCTCCCTTCATGGAAAATTGCATACATTTGCGTCTTCTCTCTGTCAAAATCGACGGCAGTCAGGAAGCTCTGCAAGAGTCTCTTCCATAGAGTCTCACACCTTGTGTAGAGCAGCCTGTTATAGAGAAAAGTCAGCACGTCATCAAGATTTTAGCAGCAGCTGCATGTCCACGCGGGTGCATCGAGCTGAAGGACTGCTGTGTTCACAGGCAAAAAAAAAAAAAAAAACCTGCAGACCAGCACACAATCTCTGTACTTACACACAAGTCTGAAGATAATAGGCTTAAATGTAAAAATATGCTTTGCTTTGCAGTAATGTGTATAAAGTGCAAGTGAGATTTGAGCCATTATGAAGGCTTTATAGAGTTTTTTTTTTTTTTTTTTCACTGGGTAGAGTGAAGTCAGATCTCTGTTGCTGGATGACTGGAAAACTGTGGGAGAAATGGTTGAAACATAGAGAAAGGTTTGAATGGATCTCAGTGTGTTAATCTGTGGCTTTTTTTATGAAAAATTACCGCTCGTCTCATTGTGATAGAGCCAATACTTTCTATTTTTTTTTTCCCATTTGGAACGGGACACAAATGTATTGTGACACACATCTGCGCTCTGTTTCTCTAGATAACCACACAATGGCTTCACACTCAGCTGTCAGCATCCGGATTCTGGATGTAAATGACAATCCTCCTGAACTGGCTACGCCGTACGAAGCCTCCATATGTGAAGATGCCAAGCCGGGCCAGGTGAGTTATTTGTTACACCGAATTCAATTTGTTTGTGCATGCAAAGAATTTAATCTTCATGTCTGGGAAGTCAAAATGAAAAGGTGCTGGTTCATAATCACGATTACTGCTTTGCTGAGCAAGAGGCTAAAGATTAGAATGTGATCTTGTTTGCGTCGCCTCACATAGAGAGGCTCGATTTCATTGGAGATAATTACAGTAACAACACAGGATAAGAGATCTGAAAAGTGGAAAATATTGAAGTGCTGAGTGGATGGTCAGATCAGTGAGAGAAAGATATTAAAGCTTGTTGGAGCCCACAGCAAAGGCAACTTTGATTTTCTATTTGAACAGTTTCATTACAAAATCAGGTCCATCAGGCTGGCTTCATATGTTTCACATTAGATCACAGACGAGCCTGAAAAAAACTCCAATCGTTACATTTCGTTTCAGTTTCTGTCACTTTTCACATTCTTGCTCCCACTTGCTTGCGTCATTATGGATTCCGTTGGCAGCAGACAATCACATAGCAAGAGAAACCAAAATACAAGTTTATGTTATCAGAAAAGAACTAGAGATTCCAGTCGATTAAAATTTTTCAACTAATTCATTACAAATTTTACCACAGTTAATCACAATTAATCACAGTATTTGTGAACTGGTAATCAATACAAACTTACCAGTTTAATACACAAAGATGTCTTTTAAATCTTTTAACTTAAGAGGAGCATGTATTTCAGTTGTGAACAGCTTCAGATCCAATTTTCTTTGTGCTAAATCGAATCCTAATTCTGTGATTAATCGTGATTGAAAAAATAATAATCGTTGACAGCCGATTAATGTGGTTAAAACGGACAGCCTTACATCGAACACAGTATTTTGTTGGTTTGTGTTTGTGTTTGGTTGGTATTAGGGCTGAACGATATGGGCAAAATTTCATATCTCGATATCCATGCCAGATATCTCGATATCGATACGATATATTACAATGGATTCAGTGAAAGTTAAGCATTTTTCAGAAAAATAAAAACATACAGGGCATGAAATTCGTCAAAATTTTAACAGGCCCTCTAAATTTTTTCAGCAGGTCCTCAGAAAATTTTAACAGGTCCTCACAAGTTTTAACAGGTCCTTAATTTTCAATTTTGTAAAATGCTGATCAAAAACAGGATCCAACAATAATTTTTTAATTAACTGTTGTATTTTGTTGTGCTTGTTTAGTTCTGTTTATATCTATTTGCTGCACTGTGTCTGGGATGGTCTATCTTCTTATGCTATATGGCCCACCATAAGTTGCAAATTTATAAAATGATTTTTATTTATTTTGGTGCAGGTATGCATGTTGCTAATTGCTGACTGAAGAATCCCAGCTTTGACAAGTTCCTTTGGTGGTGGTGGCACATTAACCCTAGAATCCATACCAGCACAAATCACATTTCATATAATGTACTTGCACCCAATTGAAACTTAATATTTAGCTAAGATCCTGCTGATGGCTGTGAATGTTAGTGTAGATTCTGATTCTATTCAGTTCTTAATCTGACCAGGTTTTGTCTCTGTATGTATCAGACCCTAGAGGACCTCTCTCACTGATGTTCATTGATGTTGTTCTGCAGCTGTGACGGCCTCATTCAGGGGTGGAGAACTGTAGTATCGCAGTAAATCAATAACTGTTTCGGCAGATTTGCATATTTACAGTTACTACTGTTTACACCCATTGCTGTCATCGTGTTCTGAATTATTTGTTGTTTGGAGTTCACAGCAGCGCCTGAATGCAGCAGTACCTCCTTCAATCCAGCAGAGGGCGCATTGTTATCGTTAGATGCATAGTGCAGCGTGAAGCACAGAGAAGAAGAATGCAAAAATGGAATCCCAGAGTTACGAGGCGTGTTGGTTCTGATTGATTCATTAAAAGAGACGCAACGCAATTTCATGATAAAAAAAAGCCAACAGGCGGTAAGGACCTACTTATATGGCACCTAAACCGGTGGAGATTCCATCTCAATTGGTCCCCGCCGCCATTTTATAGGGAATTTCGTGCCTTGATAATACAAAAGAATGTAAAAAAATGCAGTTTTTTAAAAAAAAAAGAGAACTCACTGCCACTACCACCAAATTCGTTTGTGCAGATTCTGCAGCCGCCCTCTCTTCAGCTCTCATGTTGTTGTTTTGCTTTCTCCGCCGCGTGTAGCACATGCGAGTGTGCGTCTCCGTCTCCCTCCTGCCCCTCCCTCTGATGTTTCTCATTGGCTGCCATCAGCTGTCAACCAGTAAACGAGGTTTGTGGTTGGCTGGCCTGACCTGTGCACAGACAAGCTTACGTGCAGGGCAAGCAGGGGAAATCTTGATATCGTTGATTTTGAGAAACTAATGTCCTGAATGTTCATATCCCGATATCGATATGATAACGATATATCGTTCAGCCCTAGTTGGTATCATTACACCAAGAAACTAATGGAATCGTCTTCAAGGTCATTTCCCTGTGATGAAAACAGCACAGGCCCAACACTCAAGGCAACAGGTTCATTTGTGTAAATATCTCTGAGCTAATTATTGGAGGGAAGGTAACTGAGGTGTATTCACGCATCAGTAATTCCTTCTGTAATTTTATTCCAAGGTGTGCTGTATAATAGGTAGACACACTTCCATTTAATTCAACAGCCAACCTTAAGAAAAAAAAAGAAAAAAAAACAAGATGGCTGCATGGCTTCATTTTGTTGGATTGCCACATTGCAGTAACATCAAAAAAGAAGTATTTATATATTTACCTTTTATAACAAAGATACAAATTGTGATGAATAATATTCAACAGTTTAAAAAAAAAAGGCAGATAGAGGAACTCTGGATCAACATCAAGGTGTCTGATGCTAATATTGGTGTCCTCTGTTCTACAGCCTCATTTGATTTAGACTAAATTAATGAGTCACAAACACATGAATGGTTTAAGGCCAGATTTTAAATTAGTAGCTGTTGCTGTTTCACACATATCTTGTATGGTAATTATTGACAGTGGATGACATTAAAAGTCTTTTTTTATCTACATTACTCTTGATTTAAACATCGACATCGTGTTCTCTGGGTGATTCGAGTGTGACAAAGGTGCACGGAAGGAATCTGTCCAACATACAATTACACATCTACTCTCATTTACAATAGGTCATAGTGCATGAAAAGAAAAGTGGGACCAAAAGCTAAACTTAAAACACTTCAGTTATGTGTAACAATCAGAACGTTGTACCAACAACATACTGACACACAGTAGTATGACACATGTTGGATGGAATCCTGCATGAAAAAGAACACCTGACTGAAACAAACATTCGGCAATAAGGTATCAATAATTAAAGGAAGATGACAGTAGCTATTTAAATTTTTATCTGTAACATTTATTTTGAGTGTCAGCCTTTAGTTGTGTTTATTTTGCTTTGTATCATAAATTATTTGTTTTACTATATTAAAGTTTTATGTCATTTAAAAAAAAAATGCTCATATAAGAACACTTAAATGTATTTGTGCATGTTGCACATATTGTAAATCAGCAGAATTGTTCGGAAAGTGCTCCATCTGTCCATCTGAAATTCAAAAGATTATTGCATTCCTTTGTGAATCTCGCATTTACCTCCCTGTAGCTCAATTAAATAGGCAGTGCTCTTCTTTAACCTTGTCATTAGATAAGTGACCTCCTTGCAAAGCGGCATTATAACACAGTTGCCATGAGAAATGCCGCGTGTTCCTTTCCTCATGTGTCCTTAATTCAGGAGGATGAAACGTCTCAATAAAATGTTGATCTATCATTCATTATCTAAAAGGCAAACAGGTGGACCCTCGGAGAACAGCAGGAGAAACAAAAGAACAAACTGTAGACACAGTTAAATCCAAGAATGAGTTTTATGTGCACTATTAACCAGCGCTAATCAAACAGTTGGAGCCCGTGTGAAAAATGGAGACAAAAGGCTCTGCTGTTGTTATTTCTGATCCAATGGGAGGCCGGGCCTTTCCACTGATCACTTTTAAAAAATGGACAAAGTCATTAGGGTATTTTATTCACCTTACTTAGCCAACAGGCCCTGGGCTGAGTTAGACCCAATTATCATGTGCAGAGCAAAGGAATAATTAAAACAGCAAGGCTTTAAAGTGGGGCCTCCATGCTGGAAGCTGCATTTACATGTGTAATGAGGCTCAGGCCTCTCCTCCCCTTGATCCGCAGACACTTAACCACTTATAGCCCCCGTGTGCCTCTGCAGCGCCGCCAGTCTGCGTCTTTCCAGAGCGATGTCTGGTCTGATCTCCCTCACTCCCACCTCACTCCTGCTCCCATCTGCGAGAGCCCACATTAACCTTCAGCTCCTAATCACACAGAGATGATTAGTCTTCCAGCAAAAGAGATCATTGCTCGCTCCCAGCTTTGCAAAAGAAAAAGGTTTTAATGTTCTCATTAGAGAGAAAGGCGGTAAAATATTTCACACTGTAATTACAAACCAAAAGTACATCAGTGTAATATGATGTTTTATCACTGTTGCTATCACCACATCTACATACAGTTTCCTGTAACTTGGATTGTTCCTAACTCGGACTGTCTAATGAGAAGAAAACAAAATCTCACAATATTTCTTATTTTTATTCATTTTTCAGAATAATATCAGTGTCCTTTCTTGGAGTGACTTGTTGTATAAGTTGTTGTGGGCAGGACTCCCTGAGGCGGATGTCAAGATTGAATTAAAGTGTTTTCACCTGAGGTCAAAGGTTTTCAGACGCTCATTTTTATCCTCGGGGGTAAACCGCCGGCGGCGAGGGCGGGAACAGTGTTCTCCTCCTTGTGATTTTCATACTCTGTGGGGTTTGTTTTGTTTTTCCAAAATGGAACCATTTTCTTCACAATATCCTGAAGGAAAACAACTTTAATGCTACAAAGTTCTAGTTTTCTTAAAACTAGATAAATTAATAAAAAAAGAAACTGATTCTTATTCCACACTGATAAATTGATGCAGGTTTTCTTCACTCCACACTGTCTCAGCAATACAATATTTGTTCGTGATTTACTAATATCCTGCATGAAGAGTGCAAAATTGCACTCAGACACAAATAGAAGTTGAACTTTATCTCTCGTGTTTGAGTCATAAATGTCTCAGGAGTTTTCAGATTGTAAAAAAAAAATGCAATTATTAGGTTTTCAAGTCAAGTAAATCACACTTCTCTCATTCTGTGAGCATGAACTGCTAATATAAGATCTATAATATGATTTATTTGTCTTTCTGATGTGGTTCTCAGTGCATCCTGTTAGTAAATCAACTTCAATCTATATGTGCAAGCAATACTATGTTTGCACCAGTTTCTTACCAGTTTCTATACACCCGAAACCTTTAGAAAATCAGGACTTATTGCAGAAGAAATGCAACATGTTCATATAAGGCTGCAGCAGCCTAATCATAAACCTTCTGATGCAGGATTTATGGGATCAAATGCTTTATTAAAGTTATACATTAAGTTAGCGTTATCACACTTTAAATGTTCAATAATTTATGCAAGAAAAACTTTATACAAGTCAATTAATTATGCACCATGATTTAAGTAGAACACATTAATCTGGTCGGTGCAGTCATATTATTTATTTACAGGCTAGATGTGAACCGAAGTGGACATTTAAAGAGAACTTTAGAGCCAACGTCAAGCCAAACTGAACAGCTGGGCTGTTTTTAAACATACTAGGAGGAAAAAAATGCATTCATGTTTATTATTGTCATTAAGAAAAATCAAGTAAAACACAGTTGGAGACCATTGCATCAAAAAGTTGTGTCTTCCACATTCCTTTCTAACAGTGAGGCAGCAGTTTTCCCTTGCTCCATTTATCCAGCTAGGTATGTTAAAGAATTAAAGTCGCCATGTTCGCCAACTAGCTTTGGCTATTTATGGGCGCATAATGTCTGCAGTTGCTTTCTCAACGCGAGGAGCGTCAGAGGAGTATAGTGTTCTTGATCAAGGAGGAGGGAACTCTTACTGGACAAAAATCAATCCACTTTTAGGCTTCCGACCGGAGAGTCGGGAAAATAATAGAATGTAAACTCAGGAAATGTATGGACAGTCATCTTCTCTACTTGGAGGCATTTCTATGAAACTCTCAGATCCTGTTATATTAATATGTACAAATCAAGTCTACATGGTTTTGCTGAAGCAGAAGGGTTGTTGCCTGTTATGTTAAAGCACTTTGATGTCTCCTGCTTCCCAGCATCCTCTTACTTATTCAGTAAAATATGTTGCCAAAAGAGGAGCCCAGGGGTACGAGCATCAGTCGACAGATGTTTGCGTGTAAATGAGCCTCAATTTTGTTCCAGCTCTCCAGAATGTTGTTAATCAATTTGGAGACTTGGACAGGCCAACGGCTCTCGGAAATGGGCATAATTAAGTCCATTTTTCTTTCACCTGGAATACGGAGATGTCAGACGCCGCCGCGCTGTCCTCCTTCGCCTGATGCATCTGCCTCTGGACGGAGATAATGTGCTCTTTGCTCACTTCATCTGCCCTCTGTGAAATCCGGGGCTGAAGTTAGAAGAGGCGATTGTTGCTTTGTTCGACATCTGGCCTGTTCCACCTTCCTTATTCAGCCCTGCTGTACAGACAGAATTAATTAGAGCCCACATAGTACCTGTTATTGCCCAAGTGAATTGCCTGTCAAGTTGTTTGCTTTAGATTAAAAACTTTCCACTTAGGAGTTGTGTTTAAGTTCCACTTTACAAAAGAAAAACTCAAACCCACTTCGGGCTATTATCAAAACTTCATCATTAATAAATGGTATATAAAATAACCTGCATGCATTTGAAGTGATCAGCGGTGTAATGTCTTCCTATCCATTTGTATCAGTCGTCTTCATACATACTGCATGACACCCCAGTACTTGCCCACCCCCTGCACACACACGTTACTTTCAAACGAAGGCAAGCGTCCACACACCCACACACACGCGCTGCACACACAGCCTTCACTGTCACACGCCTAATGTGTCAGATCAACCCGCGGTTTACTAAGCTAATGAGGAGCGTGCCATTGTTCCCCGCGCCGTGTTATCGCCCTGTCTCGTTCACGGAGTGTCAGCTCGCTGGCTCGGGTCTGGCTTTTTGGTGGAACCACAGAGAAAATCAGATTTACCTAAGCCTTTTAACCGCGGTTGGGTTTGATCCCATTTAGGAATTGGCAACACAACCTATTTTGTTTGTGTTTAGAGGGAGAATGCGAGTGGAGGGAGGGGGAAGGGTTGGCTGAGGAGTAAATAAAAAAAAAAAAAAGAAATGGGTGACACGGACTAAGCAGCTTTTGCTTGGGGACACAGTTCAAGCCAGGGCCATGACACAAATTGTTAAATAGCTTCTTACCTTTTATTTACAGAGGCCTCTTTGGGATTTGTACAGGTTGATATTTGGAGATAAAAAAAGATTCAAAATAAGTAAGTTACCGTAAGCCGGGAAATAGAAAGCCAAAGAGCAGAAGACACATGGCGAACGCAGATTGGATTCACACTTCTATCATGTAGCACACATGGGCACAGCCATGCCAAGAAGGAAATGCATGCTTAATCTGTTCCTAAAGTATTAGTTGCAGGTTCAGCTGCAGAAGAAATACGCCTGTATGCATCATTTTATGTACTTTTCAGACAGGCACTGCTGTTGAGAAAACATTTAGCTTCTGCTTTATCTGGGAAGATTAATTCAGAATACCTTCAATAAACACAAGAAAAATTAGTATATTTTTAGATAATTTTCTTTTTATATGTGCATATAATCAGAGTGAGAAATGAGTCTTGTCTTCTTTGTTATCTATGACTCAGTCAGTGATTGTTGCACATTCAACGTTTTAATAGGGATAACTTTCATTTAGTAAATTATCACCAAGTAAGGTCAAGTTTTTCATACATTTGGCTCAAAGTGCTTTCTTTTCTCATTTCACATGCAGTGAATGTGTGAGAGAAGAAACTCTTCTAGGAACTGATGTTTTCATCGCTTTAGCTCTCATGCTTCAAGGTAGAAAACTTAAAAACAAGGTTTAGTTTTTGTTTTGTTTTTTTCTTTTTAATCAAAAAGGATTCTTTTGTTGGCCCAAAAGCAAATGTTTCCTATGAGCCCATTATTGACTGTGTGCAATATTCTCATTTCAAAGACATTAAAAAAATGAAACCTTAATTTAACAAGAGATTAAACAAATCAGGATTGTGTGAACCAAGTCACACAGAACTTATTCAAATCAAAATCAAGGCAGAATGTATATTGCAGTTTCATTTGCATAAATAAGGTCAGCAGTGGAGCAATTTAGTATGTTAAAGTTGACTATTTTAAAATCAAAACACCCCTGAAGGTGCTTAGGATATAATTTCAGTCAGACAAATACAGCAGGAATATTAGCGTAGGTATTCTGATTGTTCCGTGTAAGATTCAAGTCCCATCTTCATTCCAACTATTTTGAATCCACGTCTCGATTTGCCCATTTTCCCAATCTGCAGCAACTCTCTTGAGTGACACGTGAACACAATCTTTGCCTCTCAGCCCATTCCTCGCCCACCTCGTGGTATTTATGTGACTGAATGCAGAGGGACAGATATCATATAGTGCCATGTATGCAGAAAAAAGGCTGGGTGGAAAGCCAAATACTAAGCATGGCCCGGGGTAACGGAGGCCTGTCAGCTCTGCCGTGCCGTCTCACAGCTGGCTGAGTAGGTCACAGCGACAGATCACCTCAGTTTGGCCACGGCACCGTCAACCTCCAACCCTCGGGAGAGTCGCTTTGAAAAAAGCTAAATGTTAAGCCTTCCTGAAACGCACACTGGGATCACACACACGCGCGCACGTGAGCGCACGCTGACTCACCTCAAGCATGCAACGGAAGGATACGGACACACACAAACACACACACACACACACACACAAAGTCGTACGGAGGTAGTGCACAAATGAAGCAGACCAACACAGACAAGGAAGAAGACCCAGACGGACTCACACTTTAGCCAGACAGTAGGAGACGGAGTGAGTCATCTGTCCTACTCACCAAATGCTTCTTCCTTTTGTCTCACAAATGTTCATGTTGAATCAGATAAACCCACAGACGAGACAGGCATGGAAATTTTGAAGCATTTCCAATTTTGTAAGTTTAAACCAGCGTCTGCAGCACAAGCTTTGAAGGAGAATTACTGAAACATTAGGTTTTAGTGGTTCTCTATTGACCTGTTTATTATTGTCTATCAATTTTTAAAAACCTCAAAGAACTTTTTTTTTTTAAAATGTCTGCCATTAAAAGAACAACCTCTAAATATGCCTTTTGCTGTAATCACACAATCTGGCGAACACGCCTCTGGAAGATGGATGGATTTTTTGCGGTGCGGCAGATGACCTAATATGAATGGGGAAGCCATTCAAAAGTTTCAATGGATATAAGATGAAAAACTTTCTTTCCAAGTAGCATTTCCCATTTCAGCATTGCTTTTAACTCCGTGTCCCTTAAAAAAAAAAAAGAAAAGAAAATCACAAAAAAACAGTGGCGTTCGCCCCTCTTACCTTGAATGCAGTTAGGGGCAATAATACACGGAGACATTGTAATTCTCCACTGGATGCCATGAGGACGCTTTTCACCACTCAAAATAATGGATGCATTTGAAAACACACCTCTGACGCTCACAGTGCATTCCAGGCTCCAGAGATGAACCGCTCACTGCACATTTTAAGTAGTTTCCCATTTTTATTTATTTATTTATTTTTTTTATTTATTTTATCTGTTTATCCATTACCTCCCCGGCGCCTGACTGAGACGGTTGATTTCTGCTGCGAACGAGGAAGCCGCCTCCCTCTCACAACCTTCACCTCTCAGGCACCTCGAGTGGAGATGGGCTGTACTTTTGGGAAAGTCTCCCCTCCTAGCTTTCCAGAGATGCGAGAGATTTAAGGGGGTCAGGAGAGGGGACTGCTAGATAGAAATCTAATTAGGTGATTGTGCTTGAGGGAGCTTCGCTCGCTGCTCGATAAACTCCCACACACTCGCTCTCCTCCTCCCTCTCTCTCTCTCTCTCTCTCTCTCTCTCTCTCTCTCTCTCTCTCTCTCTCTCTCTCTCTCTCCCTCTCCTGCTCGGCTCTCGGTTTGCACTCACCCTGAGAGCTGCCTGAGAAAGTCCCCCCGCTGAGGGCACAGTCGCAGAAGGCAGATCATGGCTCACTTACTATTTCTTCACTTCTTCTTCACTTTCTTCAAAGAAAAGGAGTAGTTTCAATCATCCACTGATAATAAGGCCGTTGCATTCGGTGTATCCTCATCTGCTTGTTATTGTCTTGACATTCAGACTGAAATAAATCTGACAGGGCCTCGAGGAGTGATGACGAGAAAAGATTACTCCTGTTTTGGCGTACAACACACTCAGCTGTATTTTATTATAGATCACCGTGGATGACGGGATGTGTCGCGGCTTCTGCTTTATGACATTGTGTCTGTGTGATTGTGTGAGAGCACACACACATGTCAAGGATGTTGGATCCTGCTCAACATAGCTGACGGCTGTGAAAATCTTTTTTTATTATTATTATTATTCTTTGCACAAATTAGCTTTTTCTACCTTATTATATTGGTTTGGACTATCCTGATTCATTATTAGACAAACCAGTGTTTTGTTTTGTTTTGTTTTGTTTTTTTATAGTGTAGGATTTGTTATGGACCGTATTCACTTGTATAATAATAATAATAATTAAAAAAAAATCTCAAAAAACTTGGCTTTTATTAAAATATTAAAACATTCTATTTATCAGTGCCTTTCATGACGGCCAAGGTCAGTGGTGGAAAGGTGGAGCTGGGTGTCGTCCACATCGCAGTGACACTGTAACATTGTATTTTCTGAAAATGTGGACAATCAGGAGAAGATAGAAAATGGAGAGGATGGGATGTAGAACAGAGCCCTGGGGTCCAGAGGACGGGAGGGGAGATGGCTTGGATGTGAAAGATAATGTGCATCTTATATAATGCATATAATGTAAAATGCAATAATAAATATCGAGATGACTCATCGGGTTACGTCTTATGTGTGGAGGCTCTGGGTTCAAATCTCACTTGCAGAGGCATATATTAGATGCATATATCAAAATGAGGCTGTGGTCTAAAAGTTGAAGAAGCATGGTAATACCCAGGAGTTTTTTGTTTTTTTTTTAATCACTGCCTTGAAATTTAACCATTAAGTACTCAAGGTGCCTCAGGAAGTGCATCCAACACTAAATTTAATCGAAGTCCAATCAGATGAGTCATTGTGACAGCTCATGAAGGAAATATATATATATATATATATACACATATAAAAATGTCATTCTGTTTGGTGACCGGTTTTATGTCGTCCTTAAAGGGATATTTCAACATTTTGGCAAATTGGCCCATTTAGCGCAATTCCTTAGTCATTTCGAACAGCATACTTACTTTTTTTGTGAGGGCGAGCTATTGTTTATTTAGAGGTGAGTCGGGGAAGGTTTTCAGGACGGACACAATGGAAGTGAATGGTATTTTTGGTTCCCCTTCGTCAAACTCATCAAATACACAATCCAACAACCCCAAAACACTTTGGTGAACACGTTATAATCCGCACATTCACTACGCTGTGAAATATTAATGCAAAATTACCAGATTGAGTTGTTTATGCGAAGATAGCTAAGACGGAACTACTTACTAAACATGGCGTCTGGGCGTAGTGATTTCAAAAGAAAAAGTAGTTCCCAGTATTTGCTTCAGTGTATTAACGCTACAATATTATTTGTTGGTGTTCCACAGCGTAGTGAATGTGCGGATTATAACGTGTCCACCAAAGTGTTTTGGGGTTGTTGGATTTTGTATTTGATGAGTTTGATGAGGGGAACCAAAAATACCATCTACTTCCATTGTGTCCGTCCCGAAAACCTTCCCCGACTCACCTCTGAATAAACAATAACTCGCCCTCACAAAAAAAAGTAAGTATGCTGTTCGAAATGACTAAGGAATTGCGCAAAATGGGCCAATTTGCCAAAATGTTGAAGTATCCCTTTAAAATGTCAGGAAATACATTAATTTCAGAAACTTGAATATTACTAGCATCATTCAGTGGCAAGGAGAGGTTAAATATAAAGATGTGCTTTATTATCATATTCAACACTTTCAACTTTACATTCTTAACACCTTTCAAAGCATTTGGTGATAACAGGAACAGGACTGTGCCACTGTTGTTGATTTTAAGAGTAATCATGTTAAATGTATACTTTTTCAAGATTTTGCCAAGACTTCTGTTTACGTATTTAATATTCCTCCAAAATAATGATTCCCAGTTAATTTCAAAGGGTTGCGAATTACGTTCACCAAGCTAATACCTGTTTTTTTTTCTCTTTTTAATCATGTAATTGAATTACTGCTGCGATACAAGTTAAACAGCCATCGGTTTCACTGTTCATTAATGCACTGCTTTGTCCCTGCTGACAAACACACAGACCATGTGTGAGCGTACATCTCTTATAACAAAGCTCTCTTAGTAATCCTGATTGGAAAAACACTTGTGGACGCACAGCTGGATAACAGACCTGTCATTAGAACACGTTCCACTTGATTGAATCACATCCAGCTGCTGTTCGTCCACATTAAACTGGAGGTTTACACGCATGCAGGATACAATGAGGTCAGATCACCTGCAGAGGTGGCTGTAATGCTGTCAGGTTTAACACAACTGTAAGCATAATAAAGTTTTTAATCCACTGTCAACAGTAGTTTCCAGTCACCGACTCGTCTAAAACTAAAACTTTAGGTTGATACTGGATCAACTTATTTATGCCTTAAAATAAAGAGGCAAAAGCTCACATTCAGATATGCCCTGAAATGCATGACGTGCATTTTAATACTAGGTGTAAACAGACAGGAAAATAATCCTGTACAGCCTGGAAATGTGAGGAAATTGCTTATTTTCAGAGGCAATGACAAAACGTATACGTTTAAAACAAGACACTGTCATATATTTCAATTTTTGAGCTCTTTGAATTGCAAAGTGTGAAATTCAAGCGATGACACTTTGCAACTTACGGTAATTTGAGACATGCAAATCCTGACATCCCACAGAATGGTTCGTATAATTCATCTGAACGAGGATACAAGCAATGTGTTGTTCATTTCTGTGTTTTTTTTGCGATTGTCATGTGCGGCTCATGATGGAAGAAGCATGTGATTTACCCTGAAATCATTCAGAAGCAATTCGTAATTATGGAGTAAGCCATATCATCCTAAACAGCCTCCCTGAGCCGTGGCTATGACTAAGCCTGTTCTCTCAATGTGATGTAACTTCACTGCTGAGGAGCCGTTTATTGTAAAGGTTCCCTTTTTTTCACATTATAAGCTCAAATGCCACACAATAAAGGAAGATGCTGTTATGTCTGTAAAATATAGAGTGCATATACAGTGGGACTGTCTGAATAATTAATAAGTACACACTTTTTGAAAGGGCATGATTGAGAAAGATGTTTTGGACAAGATGTTTATGAAAAGTGGGGATTCACTGGAAAGGGCTGGCTTGAAAAAAACAAACAAACAAACAAACAAACTGCAGAGACATATAGACAGTGACAAGAAACAAACAAAAGGAGATTTTCCTCGACTTAAACCAGGCTGCATTTAGTATTTTTAAGCATCCAGTACCTGAAAGAGGGGATGGCTGCTTTAAAAGCTGAGTAATGGCTTGATATATTTGCCTTGATCTTATCTGCTACTTTGAGCTTTTGTGAGATCAGACAAAGGAAGTACAGCCATTGAACAGCCTACTTTAATCATTCTGAGAAATGCCGCACCGAGTCGTCGCTCTGGAGGTTGTTTGTCACGTGTGTCTCCACTGATTCTGAATAGTGCCTGTGAGCGATTCTCCCGTGTGTGAGAGTATGCATGCGTGTAGCTGCAAGATTCGAGATAAAAACCAATGCTCTTGAATGGAAAAACAGAAACACACTTTATTTGTCATTTTCCCAGCTACTTGTAACTTAAACACAGTAGCCATGTTGCAGCATAATTTAGTGATAAAAATGCAAAGTGTGGCGTGAGTGGGTCTGGCAACTCTCTGAGGAGTGTTGTTTATTTAAACTGAATATTAAGAATATAGATTTGTTAAAAGGAAGGCTCTTTTGCCAAGACTGAAAGCCCTTAAGTACATACTAATGAGACTAGCTGATTACAGTGGGAGTAATGCTGCCAATACAAGCAAGAGCTGACGGGAGTGCAATAAACTGAAATAAATACCTGAGCTTTTGAAATAGGCAAGCAAGCGCGAGAAATTATTGAAAACTGACACCGTGGAAAGTCATCTGCAGGTTTGAATCGTAAAAATACATTATTGGGTTTTTGGCGAAATGACATTTGCCATCTGTGCCGCATGCCTGCTGCCTTATATGATAGACCAGGAAACAGCAGTGGATGATGAGGACGAGAGAGACGAGAGCAACACTGCCGTGCAAAACCGCATGTTCACTTTAGAAGTTGAGCTTTAGATTAGATTTTTGTGTTAAGAGTGACATTTGATCGTATTGTACCTACATTAGGTGTAACACCCTCCCGAAAACTGTTCTTTAATACTAAATCTCTGTCTGCATTGTATATAAAAGCTATATGAAGTTCAAACTACAAAAAGAACATCAGCTCTTTTTTCTCAAAAACATAAAAAAACATTTTATGATCAGCACAAACATTGCCTGAGATTTAATCTTTTTTTTTATTTTTTTATTTTTTTTTTTTTTTTTGCAGAAGCAGCAGCAGCTGCTGCGTTTGTTGCAGAAAAAGTTGTGAAAAAAGTTTGTTACTAACAAAAGTTGTACAATCTGAATAAATCTACTATTTAAAATGGAAAAAAAATGTTTTAAACACCTTAAGGCAATGTCTCTTCATTAAATATTTTTTCAAATTCTAAATCTGGTTCATTGCTCTAGATCAGAGCAACCTCACTTACCTCAAGGCAGCGTCCATTGCTCTGGTTCATCACTGTAAATAGTCTCTTTCTATGTATTTAAATCATTGCTGGTGCTCCAATTTTAAATTTGTATACTTGATAAAGATGCATAAAGACTAAGATTAAATTCTACACGATAGACTCTTTTTAATGGCGGTGTTGAAACCAGGTGTAAATGTCATTGGTCAAGCCTGTCACGTGACTGCATCACGTGGACAGGGGAGGTGCTGGGATGGGGCGATTTATGCAAAACTTTAACTCAGAAAATCAACAGATGATTCACGTGAAAATCGGGCTCTGGTCAACACCCGTCGTCCAAACACATGCTGTTTAGGTGAACTGGTCACTCCAAATTGCCTGTAAACGTGAGTATGGCTGTCAGTCTTTGTTTGTGTTTGACTGATGACCTGTCCAGGCTGTACCCTGCCTGTCACCGATCGTCCAGTGTCGTCCGCTTCAGCCACAACAACCAGATGAAGTGAGGTTGAAGATGCATTTTGTACTGTTTGCTTTTTTTCTGTTGTTAGATTGTATTCCTTTTGTCCAGGATTTTCAGAAAATTCTGACTTTTAAACTACTTTTAAAACATATTTTGAGACATCTGGCATTTCTGCTGCACGCTATTGTCTGCAGCTTTTTCCTTTTTTTTCTTTCTTCATTTTTTATTCAGCTCCACTGCTTTTGTTTTCTAGTGCGAGTAAACAAAGGTGAAGGAAATCACAATAATAAGAATGTGGACTCGTACGCCGTGTGCTTGCAGAGGAAACAGAGCCGACGGATGTGATGTGAAAATATCATTTATCAGCTTGTGGTTTGATGCTGACTGCAGAGTAATAGGATGAGAGGAGGATGAATTGTCACCGAGAGCCCCGTGTTAAGGTGAAAGGATCTCCAGGGGCTGTTTGATGTCTGTTCGGCTCACTGTGAATCCTATCTCACCTTATTGTGTCCACACAGAGTTCTCAAAATTGGATCACAGTTGATTTTTATCTTTGAATGTGGATCACTATTATTGCATTAGAGAGGAGGATGACAATCCCATCCGGCCCGGGTGACTCTCTCTCTCTCTGTTTCACTGCACATTTTCATTTTGACTTTGCTCCCCGTCTCACGACAAATAAGTCACATTCACACAATGTCTCCGTCCTTTTCTTTTTGGACTGAGACTTTTCATGATAGTTTTGCATTTCGAACATTAACATTCTTCATATTGCAGTGTCAACCTTCAGGAAAGAGAAGGTTTTTTTTCTTTTTATATCTTTGTGACTGTAGCGCCTTTGAACCGCTCTTTCACAGGAAACCTCAGTGTGTTGTATCCGGGTACAAGCGCTCCACCTCGGTCTCTCCTTTATGAAAGAGACATTTGAAATGCAAAATGCTTTTTTTATATTCATTTCCTTGTTCCCATTGAGTACATCTGAGGAGATAACCTGTTTCTTTGCCGGCGTCGCCCCCATTTTCCCCTCACTTTCTCTCTTGCTTTTGACTCTGTCTTTTTCAGTTAATCCACACCATCAGCGTGGTGGACAGAGACGAGCCGCAATCTGGACACCGCTTCTTCTTCACGCTGGCTCCCGAAGCCTCCAGCAATCGACACTTCACCTTGTGGGACGTCAAAGGTGAGAGTCCATAGATCCGGTTCATCAAATTGTGGTTGAAGAGGAGTTTTTGAGTGGCTGTGTGTTATTGTCAGGATGTAATGGTAAAAAACAGTTTCCTTTATTTTTTTTATGTTGATGTTTGCATTTTTTGTGCATACAGATACAAACAGCTGCTGGACTGACAAATAAATGCACAAATGTTTGACATTATGATGAAACATAAAAGTGAAAGACTTCAGAATGAGATCAAATGTGTGTTTAGTTTAAAGAAATGAAAAGAATGCTCCAGGGCTTTTTTTTTTTTTTTTTTTTTTTTTACTGTAAACCTCAAGGCTGCAGTCTCAAAAACTTTTTTACATATCAACAAAATAAAAAAAAAAAAGAAAAAAAGAAAAAACTAAATATGAAAAATAAAATATGCGGATCGTATTCAGGTGCCAGATGGCTGTATTTTTTTTTTTTTTTTTATCATAACACAAGTGATAAAGTTCACTTCCAGGAGAGTTTAAAAATTGCCAGCGACGGTTTTAAAGTGAGCCAATTTAGTGCGGTTTGCCTTTGATTTAGCATTTACTTCATAATCATGCAGATTTCTTTTAATTTATTACATTGTTTGGATAAACACCACCTGTTGCCAAAGTGAAATTACTCGAAAGTATTACTTTCCAGTGAATGTCTGATTTTCTGAGCTTGCAAATGAACATTTTTTTGTGCATCGTCTTGCTGTTGATGTTATAGTGAAATATACTGTGTCCCTGGTTTGATTGCACTTTTGGAGGTTTTTCTGTGTGAACATGTGTGGTCTTCCATTTCTCTGTTTGCCATGTAACGAGTCAGGGAGGCTTAGATTGGCCTGAACCCCCCATGAACCCTTTATTATGAAATAAGACTATAGAAGATATTTTGAGAAGCTTACTTCACTCTGTTCTGTAGTTTCTGTTTGAACCATTTGTTGTTTCAGATTCACAGAAATGCATGAAATGCAACCTAAATGCACACCTACAAATTGTGTGGAAGCATTTACAACCCCGTGTTCCCCGGTGATGACTTTGCGTTGTTAGGAAAGATGACTTTTTCCATGCTCGCCTGTGTTTTTGCAAGCAAGCTTGCAGATCCCTCGTTTAGAGATGTGTACCTAAGTGGATGTGACATCTGGCTAAATCAAGATTGATCTGACACCAGGAAAATGTCAGGGGAGCAGCCCGAACCAGGGAAATGTCACCATGTGAAGGCTGCAGCCCCGCTCACATGCACAACGCAAACCTTGTATAATGTACACAAACACGCGCGCACGCGCGCGTGTGCGTGGATGGGCAAAAAGTATGACAGAAGTGTCCCTCTGGCTCTGCGTTTCTCATTTCCACAATGGTTCCACAAACCTGCACATGCACAAACATCATCAAACATGCAACACGACATAATAAAGACCACCAGTATTCTCTCTGCTTCCTTTTCCACCGTTACTTCTGTGGAATTAATTGTCTGTCTTGAGAAGCACATGTGAACAGGAGTGTGAATGCCGTGTGTGGGTGAGTTGAGAATGACAAATGAGCACACACAATATATGGATATTTCAGATTTAATGTCACACTTCCCACCCATTGCAACACTACACACACACATGCACACGGAGGGAGGGAAAAAAGTAAAAAAAAAAAAAAAAGATGTACATAGCCATGCCTGCACATCCTCTGGTGAAAAGAAAAGAAAACACCACCTAGACTTTTTTTTTTTTTTTTATCCTCCTACCCCTCACTTTTTTTCTTTTCTTTTTTTTTTTTTTTCCCACTCTGGTGTCTGTTTTCATGGACACATTTGTCAACCTGTCACTTTCAATCTGTCACTTCTTCTTCTCCTCATCATGGCCTCACATTGTGTTCCGTCTCCAAGCCTTGACACACAATGATGAAAAGGCATTTTTCCCCATGTTGCTAAACTCTTTGAAGTTGTTGCTGGCAGTCTCTAAAACAAAAACCCCATCGAAACTGCGGAAAGTTTGCTTCGTCTTGACAAACTTCCATCAGTTCACCATCGAAATGCACCACAGCATGACAAATAAATATATATATTTTGCAAATTTGAAAAAAGAAAATTGTCTATATTTTTTAAAGCATTTAAAAGGAAGAATTTTATTTTTATTTTACATAATAAATACAGGTATGTGGAGTGATGGGCCTCAGGTGGTGAACCAGCGCCTTCCCCTGTATCTCCTGCACATGTCAAGTGTTTTCAAGAGCCCTGCTTTTCCAGTTACTTGATTTCATGCCATACTTATTTAGAGTTAGTTATTGCTCAATAAAAGCACACTGTATAGGGCATCAGAATTGCTGGAATATGTTTTTATTCTCTAGAAATTTTCAAGACTGCACCACCCCCTCAAACTCTGACTTTCCTTTTTAACACAATGATGTAAATTAAGAATCTGCAGAGCAGCGTAAGGACTCCGTGACCTGTGTTTACCTTCATCGGCCGCTTTGTTTTGTTTGTTTGTTTATTGTTTGTGTCATAACTCTAAATTAAGAAAATCTAAATTCAGACTGTAGTTTAGACCTAAAATTCAACTTGTTACATGAAAATGACAGCATACCTTATATGTTCAGACTTATTTAATATATAAATCATTAGGATATGTGCCTCCACTTGAGTCACATGCCTTTTTTATTAACACAACAGGTCTGTACCTCTTCACATAATGTTCCTCTGTTTTCACAGGAATCTTCACAAAGACATAATCTGGGCAAATAACACACTGCTCATAAAATGCTATCACTGTTCCTATTTATCAGTTTTATAGTGCACTTGTTTGTTAAGACCACTTGACATCATTCACATTTAGGTTGTGATATGTATTTACCTAAAATATTAAAAGAAAATATTTAATTATTTAAAACTATTCTGATGAATTTTCTAGAAAAGATTTGCACATTAAGTGGTGGCATTAATGCTGACAATGTGGACAGGCAATAATCAAAAACGAACAAAACCGCCTTTGCTAATTTCCTAATTATTGTGGCGAATCATTGAGATTTATGTGAGATGACCACGCACTACTGATCAAATTCATTTTAATTTGTGATTCTTCAAAAAATTACTTGAAAAATGTAGTTGAAAAACTGTGAGTCAATAAATAAAAACAGCAGCAATAGATCTGCTCTTTCATTACGTTAAATTCTTCTAAAAGAAGAAGAAAAGTTTACGGTTTCATTCATTCTGACTGCTCCCTTCCAGGGTCGCCACAGCTGATCCGCATGTTTGACTTGGAGCAGATTTTCCGCTGCATGTCCCTCCTGATGTTAACCATCGCTGGGGTTCAAATCCCGACCCTCCAGTTACAAGTTCACTGCTTTAACCTCAAGGCCACCGCTGTTCCTCAATTTGACTGAAAACCACATTACATGTGACGGCATGAAGACGGCAGGACAGATTTTCTTCTCCTTTTTTTTTTTTCTGAAGCAAAGAAGCACAGAAAACAATGCCGTGTTAAAGTCAAAAGGACAAACTGAGGGGTGTAACATAAACAGTAATATGAAAATTGTTCTACATGTGCCAGGGGGACTGTTAAGTGACATGGATAACAGTGATATATGTTCAGGGAGATGGATTACTCGCCATCCTCCGTGTAACTCTACCCACGAAGCCACTCTGACTCTATTTGTCAAAGTCTCGTCCTGGATTCTGCTTTGCATTTATCCGTGTCTCTGGCAGAGGTTGCAGATATACCGGCGAAGTTTAATTTCCAACAGTGGCTCTCAGACTCATCCTCTCTCTCTCGCTATTCTTTGCTTTAGAAAAAGAAAAGCATAAATGTTGAAAGGATTTTTCTTTTTAGTGTGATATCATTTAACCTCACGGGAAACCTGACGACCCTGTCAGTCTAAGTTTGGAGTCCTTGAACTGCACAACGCAGAAAACATTTCTATTTCACTTGCTATGTATAACAGTGGTGATTCTTAGTCTGTTACGCTTTAACACTTCTTGAGGAAGTTATTTTTATTGGAATGAAAACGTGACCATCTTTCATTGCCATTTATATATATATATATATATATATATATATATATATATATATATATATATATATATATATATATATATGTTCTCAAAAAAAGCAAAAATAAAATTATAGAAGTACATTCTGCCTGTCTTTTCATGGAGTTGTTTCAAGCCAGACTTGAGGATAATTTATTGTTTTGGAGAAACAAAGTCAGCCATGTGTAATTCTCTGCTTTACCTTGTCTCTCTGACCCCAACCCCCAACCACCGCACACCGCCCACCCAGACAACACAGCCGGCATCCGGACCCAGCGGTCAGGCTTTAACCGCCACGAGCAGAACGTGTACCTCCTGCCCATTCTCGTGGTTGACAGCGGGCCTCCCTCCCTCAGCTCCACGGGGACCCTGACCATCCGTGTGTGTGGCTGCGACACAGGTGAGAGCTGCTGCGCCATTACTAACATTATCGTCACTGTCACCTCCCGTATTAGAGGCAGCAGTACTGAAAGGTCATCTACATTACATTCTTTTGGTCAGCAAACAGATCATCTCAGGATATATTTATCTAAAACAAATAAAAAAGCCCCAAAGATTCAAGGTCACAAATATAAAAATAAGACGGAAGCACTTCTATGTAACACATTGTTTTTAGTTCTTGATGAGACTTTGCAAGGTGAACTGACTCAATCGAGACGCTGTTCTGAATCTGTGCAGTAATCATATTTTTTTTCTTTCGATAACACAGACGGAGAGATCCAGTCGTGCAACGCTACAGCCTATGCCATGAGCGCGGCTCTCAGCCCCGGGGCGCTTATAGCACTGCTGGTCTGCATGCTCATCCTCATAGGTAAGCAGCTGGATGCACTCATGTATTTATGTATGAAGGGCTGTACAAGGGGTAAATGGATGGATGTATGATGGATAGATAAGCACTGTTCATTAGTGTTACTTTTCTGGGGTCATTACTAAGTTGAGCCACTCCGTCAGGACCACCGAGAAATGGGAATGCACTGGTAAAAAGGTAAGACCCCAACACACTACTCCATGTCTTCTACTCATAAAATACCATGCAGCCAAGCTAGTTGTCTCTTAATGGATTGACCGCTTTGAGAAGTTATCCATATTTCAGGGTTGAAACTGCACATGTGGCGGCAGAAAAACGAAGACAAATGACATTAAAACGGAATAAATTTTTCATCTGTCTGTCAAGCTCTGGTCGGAAATGTTGTTTCTGCTCCTCTGGTTTTTATGAGGAGAAGGAACAGGAGCTCAGGTGATGCCTGGCTTAATAAATTATATCAAGTCACTTGCATCCATGAAACAGACAAAGATGGAATGAATAGAAGTGAAATGGAGGTGGGTCGGATGAAGCAAACAGGCAAAAGAGCTACCTCAGCACTCACATCCCCGCGGAACAGCGGGCTTTAAATAGGCAAGGCTTTCCAGACATTCTTGGGCTTTTTTCCACACAGACACATGCACTCACAAACATACACATGCATGCACACGCTTACCCTCTCAGAGACTAATGTTTGGTATTGTCACATTTGAAAATTTTATGAGTTAGCTTCTCGTTCTCCTCTCCCTGTACATCTCAGCATCCCACTCCTCGGTGACAGCGAGAAACGACAATGCTGTCACAGTGTTTTGTCTCCCCGGCTCGCGCCTTTGCACATTTTACATTGTGCAGGCAGTGAATGATGGATGATGTGACACTGTGCCGCGTTAACTGTGACCAACATCGCTATCTTTTTTTTTTTTCTTTAAAAGCTTTTCTAATGAGAGCTGTTAAAACTCTGTCTCCATTAACCATGCCATCCACTGCAGTGAACTTCAAAAGCAAAGCATCATTTATTCATCACAGTTTTAAAAGCTTGAAAAAAAAAAATGTTATTTACAAATCTAAGGCAACCCCTGATGGCTATAAAAACACAGTGTTTGTTGTATATCGTGGTTTCTGTGTTCTTAGCTTGATGGCATCCCTTCAAAAGCCTTTGAGTTGAAAACAATTCTTTAGCCTTTATATCAAAAGAAAGCCAGACCCTGCGCAGGAGAAATAGAATTACAGCAGATAAAGAAAATTTTTCATGGTAGCTTTAGTGAAAGAAATTCTACATTATGCATTTTTTTTTTTTTTCTTGAGGCTGTGGAAAAAGAAAATGATCCCAAGCTTGATTTTCTCTGGTTTCAGTGAATATTGTGGGCTACGGACATGCCACTGTGATTGAGTGATTGGTAGGAAATGAACTCAACATGCCTCATCAAGGCAGTGGAGGACAGGCCAAGTCGGGGCACCCACCTTCTGCTAGTCATCATGAGGATGGCGAAGTCTGCGGGCTGCAGGGGGAGCAGGGAGATGAACAGTGTTTTCACAACTATCATTTGGTGTGAATAACAACACAGGGGTGAGGATTCTGACAGCAATCTTATCATCGCCCCTGCGCAATGCCTGACCCTTTCCCCCGCTACCCAGTGGTACTTAATATACCACATATGCACACACTCAGATTGCCCCTGCGTGTTACACACATCGACTCGCTTAGTCTGATCACTCCACACCTCCAAACTGCAATGCAATCTTTGTGACATTACTGTGTGTGCAATATCTCTCTGTCTCTTTTGCTCCCTTTCTCACGTGCGTGCGCACACACACACACACACACACACACACACACACACACACACACACACACACACACACACACAACCACACAGAGAATGACTACCTAACTGGCCGCTCTCTCTCTCTCCCGAGGATGGACCACCTCTATTACATCAATTGTTGGATGATGAGAAAAATGAAAACAAATTTCTGCCTAATTACCTAACAAACAAACAGTCCCTCCATCAGTTCATTTATAGGCCTGATGTGATGAATCCATTCTGCAGCATCTGCATGCATCCATTCCAATTACCTCCCATCTGCTTGTGATGAACTCCCGCGTGGGGGCAACCAGCGCCGCCCAAGGGTAAATTAACCGTCTTGTCAGGAACGCTTATCGCAACATCTGTACACACGGGGAACAGCTTTGTATGTATAGGAGCCGGCTATATACAGGTACATATGCTTCCAGCAAAAGTAAATTCTTTACACATTGTTGTATTAGCCTCTCTGAAGGCATGCTAATCTCCAAGTTAAATAGATTTTTAATGGCTCACAATTGAAGCATCTGCATTCCTGAAGTGTTATCAGCGAGGAAGGGTTTGTCAGAGGGGAGGTTATCTGATCGTCTTTGCTTCCGAACGTCACATAATGGCACACGCTCTCCTTAGCACAATTTACTGAAGAAGCCCCTGATCTGCATACACGAGGCAGCTCATAGCATTAAGTTTTCTACCTTCCTCTAATTAGTGGGAATTTAGTGTAATTGTCTCAGGGCCTGCTTAGTATGCATGACGGTGTGTGCCACACTTTGCCACAAAACCATGACTTTTCCTTCAAACCCCCGTGGCAATTCATTCGCCCCATTCATGGAGGAGAAGAATTAGCACAATAGTTACAGACACCGCTTCCCCAGTGGAGCCCAACAAACAATATGAGAGAAGAACTGTACAATGCCAGTCGGAGATGCTGCGTGAAATCCAAATCGAAGATGTGCAGAGCTTTTTTTTTCAGTGGAGTGGCACAGCTCGTTAGGCTTGGAGCTGACATGCTGTTTTCAGTCAGCAAAGTTATTTTTAGCTATCTCGTTTTCAAATGATGGCGGTCGCCAGGAAAAGCAACAGGTCATTTGCATGGATCGCATAAACGTAAGGCACTAAATGTATTCTCTTAGAATTTGCCACAAAGAAAGAAAAGGTCGCATACAGTGCTTTATAGGAACACCCACTCACAAGGTCACTTTGACGGCAGACATTTGTCAGTGGATCCATGCATGCTAATGTCTGAGGTTGAACATCTGTGAATGTCTTGTATACGGCCCATAATGTCCTAACACTGGTCTTCACTGTGAAACACTGAGGCCATACCTCATTTTCACTATGGACGCGAATTCTGGTGGCTTCAGCAAATCAAACAGTGTCTGCCATCCCAGACAGCGCAGGCTCCATTGTAATTGATGGTCTTTTTATGTCTGTGGGCTTGTAGGCATTTGTTTTAGCGAAGAGGCTATCGGTTCCAGAAGATGCATGGTTCCTACTCGTTAATGATCTATCTAAATGTCCCCTCACTGGCTCCCTTTGGAGCAGTTGCTCATTGTGTCGGCTATAACCAAGAAAGGGTCGTCTACTTGGAGTAACGTAAGCCATGTGTGGCTGCAGGAAAGCAAGAAATGAAGAATGTTTTTAACATGCTGATGAACTTTTGACTTATTCAGATTTTGAAATGCCCAAATGTAGCGTTGGAGCAGGAGTGGACGTTATCTGTTTGTTTAGGAATCCAAAATCTTTCCCCTTCAGTTTGATTTGTTCAGATTTCAGCCGAACACATAATTGATATGATACAGATTCAGGTATTATACCAGGTCAGTGGGTCTCAACCTTCGGTGCAGCTGAAGATCACAAGGCAACTCAACTTTCAATTTCACATTGCAACAAGGCCTTTCAGAGTGCTTTGCGTCAACAAACAAGAGCAAATATTATAGAACAACAAGAAATGGAAACTTATACAAGGAGAAAAAACATGAAGGCATTGTTTGAAATGCATAAATATATAAAAAAAAAAAACGCTATTCAAATGAATAAAAAAACTAATTTCAATACAAGTTACAGATACATTGCAATATAAAATGAGAGAGTGAGTCACTGAAAGGCTGCAACAATATGCTTTTTCTTTTATTTGTTTGTTATTAAAGAGCTCAGAGTTGGAGCTCTCTGCGAGGTTGTTCCAAATATTTGGCCCATAAAAACAGTAACTGGCTTCTGTTGGTTTGCTTCTGATTCTAGGAACAGAAAACAGGTCTGAACCGGGTTTGGATGGTTCCCACATAACATAACCTGTGCAGAGACCTGAGAACTAGACTGAAGCTGTCAGTTTTCCTGGTTTTTGGGAAGATAGCAGCTTTCTGAATGTCTGTCTGATTTTGTTTTTTGTAAGACGTCTGCATCAGTCCTATCTACTCAAGATAAATATATGGAATTGTTTCTCCAAATGTAAAACACATTAGGAGGCAACTCAAGCAGTGGAAAACCATTATTTAAGTGAAATCTGCTTGATGTATTATTTTTTTTTCAATCAGAAGTTTCTAAGGGGATTGAAAGCCTTCCATGGCATCATTGTGTGGGTCTCCAAAGAAGATAGAAGAAGATCACAAGATTATTACTGTTCATTTCCAGTAGCTGTTATAGTTATAATTAATTATACATGTTAGCATTGTATCTTTAAAGTACCCTATATTTGTGCTTTTCCTCACTATAGTTCTGAAAAAAATGAGGCTCTAAACAGTTTTAGAGAAGTCACACTGTAGTCGGGAGGTGCAGCACTCAGGAAGAAGTCAGGTTACAGACTTGTATTGAAAAAAAAAAAAAAGAAAAACTTGTCTTGGGTTCTGACAGCGGTTGCTTGCTTGAGCAGGTTCAACCTCCACAACATGGCCTACACACAAACAATGACAGCAGGAAGAGTGTCCGACTCAGGAAGAAGTTTTTTGACCGAGCAATATTCTGCTCTTAGAAGTTTGTGCAGCACAGTGACTGCGGTAACCACTGTTCATCAACTCGGCTGTGAGCCTCCAGCCACAGCCTGACTCAGGACAACGTGAGGGTGCTGCTGCTCCTCAGTCTGATTAGTGGAATCAAGATGGGAAATCTTCAGCATTTTTCACTGATAAGTCTGCTTTGACAATTTGCCTTGAAAACAATTTACTATGTATGAGTACACACAATACTATGTAGATGTGTGTTATCTACAAATGCTTCGTACCAAAAATCACCAGTATGTTAGATCATCACTCATAAACGTACTTCCTGTATGAGATAATGAGCTGGAAAGCACAAGGTTAATTGTTGAATCTCTGAACATTGTGTTTCCATCATCAACCAATCAACAACCAATTTGTCCTTTGTCATGATTTAATAAAGTGTCCTTGAGCAAGACTCTGAACCCCAATTTGCTCTCAGTGAATAAACTGGGCCTCTTGTCTTTGTCAGTGGTGTTTGAATGGGTGAATAGAATTGAAAATTAAAATTTGTGATTGCTAAAGCAGCTCTCAACAAGTCAAAACCACTTTTCTGTGGACAATAGAACATCAAATGTAAGGAAAGTGCTCATTTTGCAGACTGTGAAGATGTGCTTTGCTGTTAATATAAAATAATGACAAAACATTTATTTTCATTGTCATAGTTTCACTTTTTTTTTTTTACATGTATTTTTTTTTTCAAGAGGTTTTTTTGTCCCAAGGTTAGTGTGATCTCACATCAGTGTTATCAAACCCTTTAGCTGATACCTTCATTCAAAGATAGTTAATGGAACTTGAAAAGTACCACCTGTGTATATTTCCAGTTTCTTTCCATGGTCAAAAAACATACATGTAAAGTTAACTGGTGACCCTAAATTGTCCATAGATGTGAATGTGATTCACAGCTGGAAGCTGGGTTTGGCTCCAGTGACTCTGCACAGGATTAAGTGTTATGAGAGATGGACGGATGGATGAGGAAAGGGTGCCATAATGGCTATCATGAAGGAAGGGTGGGTTGGAGTTTGCTGTTGAAATTCTAAACTTTATCTTGGCCCGATTCACAGTCTGAACAGCTTTAAATAATGAATAGCACAGATACAAGTTTTCACACCTAAGAAGTACCATGGCACAGGATCAACAAGTGAAAATAGATTGATAGAATGGTAAGCTCAAGAACGGACAAACGGCATGTACGATTATTATAGCACATAGTCAGAAATAATACCTCTGATATCATAAGAATAACAAGCTCAGTGTTGAATGATAATCGTATATTTTGCATACTTGTTTATTAGCCTTTCTCTTGCCTCCTGTTGCTTCCCGCAGTCCTCTTCAGTTGAACTGGAAATGAGTTTTCAATGACTTCCTCCTCTGACCTGATCTCACCTGAGTGATCGTGTTGTGGTGCAGTGGCTGCTCACTATTCAGCCAATTATGCCATTTTTCTTTTTTTTCTTTTCTGTGAGATAAATCTCAATTGTGTGTCACTTACATCAAAGGGCGATTAGCTGGAAACACGTCGCATGAGGACAGAAGCCTGCAGGGCTCAGAAAATAACCCTCCAGCAGAATATATCATGCTGCTCATCACGACGCAATCGAAGAATCAAATTTGTGCACATTTATTGAACTAACAGTGTTTAAATAGACTTCCATGTAGCAGCTGATGATAATCTTGGGAGAAAAAAAAAACTTGAGTGTTGATCAGTTTTATCAGGTTTGTTGCGTCAATCCCTGAACACTAATTCATGATTTAATGATAAAGCCTTTTGCTCTTCATCTCATTATTCAAAGTGTATTTTTTTTTTACTCTCCCCAGTGCACATAATTCATAAAAAACTCACTTTAGTGTGTGCTTATCATCCATGGAAATGACATTTGACGTTTTGGTGAATCAGAAGAGAATGAGTTGAAAGTTTCAGAGGGAAGGATGCAGCCCTGTGGAGGGGCGGTGAAGTTCGCCCCCGGGTGTCTGAGCGAAGGGAGACTCGTCTATTTGCAAACGTGGGCAGTTATTAAAATAACTGAGGTGAAATTGAAGCCTTATCGACTGATCTGCCCATACAGCCTTTGTTGTCCTCTTGTCTCATTAGTCTATAGCATTATCAATCCCAATTATTTTATTGTTTTTTAATCTGGATTTAATTTTCCAAGGCGTTTTGCTCTCTTTTCCCTGGCTAGCCTACTTTTCACTTTTCAAGTGTTACTTGATTTGACTTGGATGATTATTGATATACAGATTGGCTTCCATTAAGTCTTTTGAATCATATTTCTCAGCGCGGCAACCATGATTGTGAAAAATCAATGCTCATGCATTTGAAATGTAAAACTTGATAATATATTACCCTCCCCTGCATTGCCTCCAGAGGTGAAATCCAAGTTTCTTTTAATGTACTTCTAAACTTTCCCACAGGAGGTAGGAGCAGATTCATCATGCACAACGCATATTTGACGTGTACATTTATTGCAATTATTTTCTTGAGAGCATCTGTTTTCCTTTGTGCTGAATGCCATAAATCTGAGTTTTTGTCTGCTCTTTACTCCTTATTAAGTGAAAAGGGAAATTTCACTTTTGCATCCAGTGTTTTCAAGCTAATCCTGACAAATCCTAATCCGTGTTAAAGCCACAGATTCCAAAGCACTCGCTGTAATGACGGTTCAAAGCAACTTTTAATTGGTAGCTTGTCTTTTTTTATGTGTCATGACTCTTATTGCATCATTTCATTAATGTTAATCTGACAGATTTGTATTCATCCCGCTTAATGTAAAAACTGTGCCGCCCCTTCTGATTATCAAGGTTTTTCTGTGTAACTCTGTGATTGTAAACACTGGACCACTACTGCTGATTTATAGCTGTGATCTCTTTCTCTCTGCAGTCCTCGTGTTGCTGATCCTCACCCTGAAACGCCACAGGAAGGGCCAGCGGATGGCGGAGGACGAGGAGGACATGAGGGATAACGTCATCAAGTACAACGACGAAGGCGGAGGGGAGCAGGACACTCAGGCGTATGACATGAGCGCCCTGAGGAACCTTTACGACTTCCCGGAGGCCAAGAGCTGCGACTCCGGGCCGGACATCCGCTCGCTGCCGCAGTGGATACAAGCCAACCGGGTGGGCGGAGGCTCGGAGGGGGCCGCTGCGGTGGCGGCGGCGGCGGCAGCGGCGACAGACTTCTCCCTTTTCAAAGGCTACATCAGAAAGAAGGTAGAGCAGGCCGACGCCGACCTGTCGGTGCCGCCGTATGACTCCTTCCAGACATACGCCTTTGAAGGCACCAGCTCGCCCGCGCTCTCGCTGAGCTCCATCCACACGCTGTCCACCACCTCGGAGCAGGATTTCTCCTACCTCAGCGACTGGGGGCCTCGCTTCAGGCAACTGGCAGGTTATTACGCTCCGGGAAATCCTGAGGAGGAAGGGTCCTAGCACAGCTTCTCCTATGCAGAGACGGTCAAAAAAAAAAAAAAAAAAAAAAAAAAAAAGAATTTAGGAAAAAAAAAACAAAACCTCCCTGGTCCTCTTCCTCCTCACTCCTCTTTTTACCCACCGGCGCTGATCTGAGACCATCAGAGCCAGCACTGTGTACTCATTAGAGACCGAGTACCACCCCTTCATCTCTTTAGGAAAACTCCCAGTTTCAGACTTTGAACTCTTTGGAGACAACTTTGAGGAGTTTTGCGTTTTCTTTTTTTCTTCTTCTTCTTCTCTTTTTTTTTTTTTTTCTACACATCTCTGTTTGCTTTTTGGGGGGTGTTCTCAGACTTGAAAGCTCTTGTGGTGTTTCGAGACAAAAGGAGAAAATGAGAGCTGTCCAAAACTGCCATTTAAACACGTGTGAAGGAAGAATTAGTTTCTCTCTCAAACAGGGACCTTCAGACCGATTCCAGAGTTCAGCTGATTACCAGTAGGTGGGGTTTAACCATGCCACGGCCGTCTGACCAACATGTATTTATTTAAGGAGGAAATATTTATGTATTTATTTGTTTTATGTATTTATTTATTTATTTATTGCCACGATCGCTATGGTAACTGCGACAGTGAACTCTGCTGAAGTGGAACGGGAAACGCGAGGGGAGGAGGACGTTATGAAAGGACCGAGAGACGAGAAGAAAATAAGCGTGAAAGGACAACAGCGTTAGAGGACGACACACACAATACCGGCGCAGAGGTGACAAATGACTCATATAAAAATTACATTTTGGAAAATATTTGTATTTATTTTCTATGAACAGTTTTGTAAAATAACCAATGTAAGGGTGATCTGTGAAAAAGCAAAGGTGAACTGAAGCGAAGGGGAAAGCCTCCAGTTTAACACCAACAGCTGAGACTGACACACTTTTGCTGTATTTTAGTCGTTTCTGAAAAGGTTTTTTTTTTTTCTTCTCTTTTTTCTTTTTTGAAGGTCATAAACTGAGGACAATTGTGTGTTAACGATTTCTTTTCTTATCCTCTCCACAGCCATTTTTAAGGCAATAAGGCACAAACCGCAACCGTGATTTAAGACTAAACAAAAGGACTGTTTCGTGGAATTGGCTTGTGGCGAGCTTTGTCCCACGGGAAGCCAATCTTCATTCTCGATTTGAGTGTGAATGTGTACAATATGTTCAAGTTTATTTTATATTCCAAGATATTTCATTTAACTTTTCTTTTCTTTTCTTTTTTTCCCTCTGGGGAGGGAACAGAGACACACAAGATGGTTGTGTGATGAATGGACTTTCCACATCCACCTGATACCCATACCCTGTTCCGTGTTGACCTTAACTTGCAAATGTATGGAAAAGTTTTAAAAAAAAAAGAGATAAAAACTAATAAATATTTAATTTTTTTGGTAAAAAAAAAAAATCTTCATTTCACTGTGTGCAATAAACTAAATTACTCAGCGAATTGCTCTGTAAATGAGATCAAGGAGATAAAGTAAATAGAGCATTTGTGTTACTAATTATTGTTTGCGACTTGTTTGCTGAAGCTGTCTCCTGAATTATGAATAATTGCGGAGCGGGCTTTTGTTTACACCAGGGGTAGATGCAGGGAATCGTCATAGACGGAAACAAACAGACCATATGACAGACCACAGCCAAACAAAGCTCTCCTCGCATCACGTCTCCCTCCTGGCTGCCTTCTGCCAAACCGCTGTAATTGTCGTATTCGCCAGAGGATGCTGAGGCGTATGAAGCCGCTTTCATCTCTGTGATCTGCTGCTAAAAAACGTCCAGTCGCACGTTGACTGGGATTCAGATCCCACCACTCTCCTAACCAAGTTTCAAAGAAATGTCTGATTTCTTTTGCTTTTTTCCCCCGTCTCTTTTTGTCGGTCAGTAGTAGGTCTTCTGTTCCCGCTGACTGTCGAGAACTGACATTGAACCCTGTTTCAAACATAAATTATGTATCACGGATTGAAGAAAAAAAAAAACTTTATACAGATTTTTTGTGTGGTACAAAACTGAAGTGGCAGCAATTTGGAAAAAAATATTGCAAAAGTATTGCAACTGCAACTTTCCTTCTTTTTTTTTTTTTTTTTAACCATATTTTGAAGTGATACTACAATTGGTTGCCCCAAATTGACTGAATGGTGTTGCGGTATGGGTAGAAATCTTGAATATGTTCATTACCTTTTCAAATCACCTGATAAAAACTGCGTATTCAGGAACGGTGTGTTTGGATGGGCTCCATCCAGTAACAGCCTCATTTTTAACATCACTGCCTTTTATACATTGTACCCTTACCACACAGTATCAAACTATATACTACAAGAGTGTATTAGTCGTATGTTTTTTCTTTTTCTTTTCGCCAAGAGGTGGTTTGACTCTTCATCGTTAATCATAACTCTTAGTCTAACGTCGTTTGTTCACCGGCAAGGCAAATGTCACCGTCTGGATGGACGCACACACATGTAGGTCAGCATGAGCTCCGTGGTCATACAGTCACACATAAAGGTTGGATACAAACGAACTCCTTTCGTCAAACAAAGCTCATTGTAGACGGGATGGCCACAGGTCGTGTGACTAATCCTGAAAGAGCGAGCACACATTGAGGGGAGAGAGAAAGCTCCCCGGTCACTCTGACGCTCCGGCACTTTCCCGGCAAATGGGCCTCTCATTTGTTTTCCATCAATGTCAGAGGAAATGTCACTCCTTAATGATGACCCTCACATGTGAACATATGACTGTGTTGCCATAAATCAGAAACACCCCCCCCCCCCCCCCCCCCCCCCCCCCAAACTCCAAGGGCAAGGCGAGGCCCATCATTAGTTATGCAGATGGACGTTTTGGTGATTGACAGTTCTCCTGGGGGAAAGCGGTCCACACACCAAATATCCTCTTCTCTTCTCTTCTCTCTCTACTTAGCTGGGTAATGACAATTGATTAAACATTGAGGGGAAATATGAACATGGCCTGTAGAAAATATCAATCATTTATAGCCTAATAGCTGAATATCATTACTTATTTTGCTATCACACACACTCAAAACAAAGCGATCTCCTTCAGTGGGGTAACAACAAATCCATTTAGCTAAAATACGCCGTGTGAACAAGCCTGACTTACGCTGCATAGCAAACACAGCGCTCTGACAAGCTGATTTAAAAAATGAGTAGGCTATTATGGTGAGATGGTCATTGACTCTTTACAGAAACTGCACTCAGGTGGAGAATTTCACGGAGTGTGTTTTATTCACAAAACGAGGAGCATTGTATTCAAAGCTTGGATAATGACCATGACTTTTTTTGGTGTTGTGTTTGCACCACCTGGGCCGGCGAAGATTATTCAATTTGCCCCCGTACTTTTATAAATAAAAAGGAAAAAAAAAAAAGAAAGAATCCTACCATTTGTTTATGTCGTACATTTAAAAGTCAGCCTTGAATGAAATGAAACGGCTTCGTGAGCTGAAACATAAAAGAGAGAAGTGTCTCAGAATGAGTTTGTAAAGGATAAAAGTGTCAAAGAACCACGTGCATACGTTTTGGAGACAGCAGAGCTGGAACATTTCCCAGCATGCAGCGGGTGCGAGACAAAAGCGCTCACCACTACACGACTCCCACACGCTTTTGGTTGACAACAATTTACTGGCTTTGGTATCTTCTTTTCCAAAAATGTAACTTTTAAAATCTCTTTTGGATTCTGGATATTTGTGCACATAAAAACTATCTGCAGATATTGTAAGATGATTTTAGGGGTTTTTGTAAACTTATGCATTCATGCACTGAACATCTCCATTTTTTTTTTTTTTTTTCATCTGTACAGCATTCCTCATTTTACTTCCTTGAATCCAAAATGTCCAAATAATTTGAACAGGAAGTCTGGCTGCTTCAGATTCCGAGGAGAGCAGCACAGTGTGCAGTGTAGTACAGAAATATCAAAGATCATTAAAGAAATGTTTGCACCTACTCCTGACACATCTCCCCATCTCTCTTCTGGACCTGCTCTGCTTCATGCATTAAGATGAGTGAATGTCTACCTTAGCCACAAATTGAACAGGTGATTTCATGGTTTTAAAAAGTGATATTTTTCATTCCCAGGTGGAAGTTTTGGTTTTGTTTCACAATCATGAAAATAAAACATAAATTCTCACTTAAATTTGTCAATTTTGAAAATGTAGTTTTGACGGTTGTTTTTAATAATAAATCCTAATTGTCTGAGCCTCTGCTTTGGATTGTCGGGGGAAACAGGGACCTGTTTAACATCCAGTTTCCACAGAGGAAAAGCAGAAGCAAAGCAAAACCCTTTTACACTTTGAGGTAGCATTGCCACCTTCAAATAAAAATACATCTAAAAACAGGGTTTAAGGCATTAAGCTGATATTGATTCAAGTGTTGCCTGAGCTCCTCGGGCAGATCGTTGCGAATCACACAGGCCCAGATTGAAAAAGTCCTGTCAACCCCCTCGTTTAATTCAAAATATTGGATCAGCCAACAGGCCCTGCTGCAGAATCAGAGGTCAGCGAACGGCTCATAGTGGCATAAAATGTGCACACTACAGCCTGCGGCCAATACTAACCAGGCTTTAAAGTGTTCAGTGAAATATGTAGAGCTTTGGCTTTTGGCATTTTTAAGTTCGTTATAAATTGATTGGTAGTCCACATGGAACTGCATTGTTAAAATTATTTCACAATTTTGACAACCAGTTTGTTTCTGATATCATGAAGAGATACAAAAAAAAAAAAAAACTGCAAGTTTCTCTTGTATTCTGTTTTTTTTTTTTAATAGAAAGCTGATTTGTTTCTCTTGTAATGTGATGGATCAACACATCTTATTGGCCCAGGAGAGCATCATTAGTGTGTTTCTTGTCACTTTGCTTCTCACCACAAAACTCCAAGCTTCATAGTATCAAGGAGGACACTTCCTTTTCAAGATGGCCTGGCCCCAGGTGTTAAGCCCTATAGGTGTTCTCCCAGATAACTGAACATTGCCGCTTCCCAATGCAATCTTCTGACCATCTCTCTTCTAAACCACTTTATCCAATTCAGGGTTGCAGTAGGGTTTGGTCCCCAGCTGGCTGTGAGCGAATAAGTGGGGGGGGCACCATGGACAGATCGCCAGTCCATCACTGAGCAAACAGCTGATAAACTCATACTCACATTCACTGAAGAGTAATTTCAGAGTGATCAGTGAACATCAAACACATGTTTCTGTTTTGGAGTGTGAGAGAACCGGCACACAGGATGAGAAAAATGCCCCAATCCAGAACCATCCATACATCACTGTGCACCCTCACCACAACAATGTAAAACAAAAAAGAAGGTTCTCATTAAGATTGGTGCGGTACACAGGTGCACATGAATGCCCTGCGCTCAACCAGGTGTTGACAATTTGGATCAAATCAACATGGATGTGAGGAGAGTTGAAGAGGTGAGTCCATTTCCTTCTATTTTGAGTTGCTCTTTTCTTCTTCATGCAAGTGAAACTGTCTGAAAGCGATGGTGCCAGCGGGTTCTGTAGCTGCAGTTTGAATGAGATTCTAGTGGCAGTCAGCTGATTTAGTTGTTTCACTGTAAAGTATTTAAGGTCTGTGTTTCATTTGCTCTCTTTTTGGTCTGTGGGCTGAGGGAACACCTTTTAACTGCCTGTTTTCCATCGAGGCAAAATAAACAAGTGAAAACACTGAGCCCATCAACTTATTACTGCTACTATCAACCTGTTTAACCAGTAGTTTAAAAGTTCGTATCTTCCTCATTTTAAGTGTAAAAACAGGAAAATTTACAGACTGAAAGAGTCAGTGAGAAGACACTTTGAGTTTTATATGGAGAAAATCTATGGCCGCCGGCTTTGATTTGCTTCATGTAAAAGCAACAAGCGTCTCTCTTCACAGATAACCGTGTTTGATTGAGATTTAACTAAAAGCTGCACCTGCTGCTGCCGTCAGTTTGAAGTGTGCAGACCTTTATTTAAGTGCAGTGGTGACTCCTCCATAACTCGTTGCACACTGGCAGACAATTGATTTGACGCTGTCTCTGCATTACTGCATTTGAGTCTGCTTCTGCAGCATCTCTGTCACTTTAAATAAAAGAGGACATCTCACTGAGGCTTCACGACTCACTGTGGGGAACATTAGTGCTGTACAGCCTATTGACGTGCAGCTGTAATGTGCACTCTTCAGTGTGAGTTCCATTTGGAGAAAGGCATAAAAATGAACATTTGAAAAGGTGTTACTAAAGAACAGGAGAAACGCAGAAAAATGCTACATCATTTCTCTCAAACTCTTTCTTTTAAGAGGGATAAGAAAATAAGATTGGTATTTTATGTGTCTATCAATCCTATTCCTAAATATAAACCAGAAAAATAACTTTTGAGTCACATTCTTTATTGGTATAAATTCATGTGATTTGAATTTGTTATGACTTTCAAAAAGTTGGAGCAAATGTGATCAGTTCATGTTAACCAGCGAGTTGGAGGCTCTGCAATCTTATTGGTATTAGCGCTGTCTGAAAATTAACAAAAGATTCATTGTGAAATACCAAATATCACTTTCCTTGATTAATTCCCCTTTATTGAAAACCGCAGAGCTCCAAACTTCAGTGTCTCTCCTCGAAGGAAATTGTGCTAATAATCTCAACAGACTCATTTACCTATTTTAATCTCATCTGAAACCATAAATGAACTCCATAAAGATATAGTCCTATAATTAGGGATATTCTTACTTCTACTTCACCATCATTGCATTTTTTTCTAAAGAAAAGTTTTTTTCCCCCCCGTGGATCCGATCAATATTATTCCCTCACTGCACATGTTACTTTGAACTGTAATGGAAAGATTCTGTCCAGCCATCAGTCTGAAACCCTCATCTTGCCCTTTTGACGTTTTCCAATCATCTCTGTTTAAAATCGCTTTAGGCGATTTGTGCTGGCATTCTCTCAGTGATTAGCACTTGATATCTGGATGGGTATCTACTTCTTCAAGTCATTCATGCATTCAGCAATAAAAAAAAAATAAAAATAATGCTGTAAAAACAGTCTTCCAACCATAAACAGCCTTCACTTTCAAAAGGAGAGATCGGGTGAAAAAAGGGAATAACATCTATTGAATTTTGATGATAAGGCTCCAGTGGAAAACGGCAGCATGAAGGCAATGAGCGAGGTGAACGGTGAAATCAAACGGGACCCGTCTGGAGGTCAGTGATGGAGAAGCACAGAGATGGAGGCCTCTGTCTTCCACTGATGGGGCCTCAATAGGGAAGAGGGAGGTTGTTCAACAGGCCAGAATGAAATGATATGTCGATTTGTTTAAAGGACACGATGCTGAGTCGATTCTCTCAGGATTTTCAGTACCAGTTTTTCCTTGTTTCTTTAAAACTAACCACTCTAGGTAGCATCACTTTTCTAATAAAAATGTGTTTTGCAGGATACAAGTACATTATGGTGATTAAAATAACACAGGACTGTGAAAACTTTTAAAAGACATTTAGTTGCACCTTAGCGTATTTTAAAGTCTGTTTTGTATCTAAATAGTCAAATACAATGCCAGTTTAGTCAGTTTTAAGTCTTGAATGATGAATAAAATGTGTTTCCTGACTCGAAAAATTGTACATGAAAAAGTACGTCTTGAAGATATTTCAGCAAATGTCTCATATAGGATTAAGTTTTATCAGCCAAACCTAATGGACATTCAGTTTACAGTGTGTACATTTGGTCTACTCAACTATAATCACTGGCATCTCAGAGGACATAGTCCATGGTGATATAGGAGAGTGCTGCGTTGGTACTGCTGGATATCAGCATGACCTTTGACACCAGTGAATCACAATATCCTAACAAACATACGTTGGCAGTGTGTGGATATCCGCTGGTCAGCCCTGAGGTCACCATAATGCAGTTTTTTTACTTTTACGCCAATGGAAACTGAGTATATCGGCAGAATTAATGCTATATTGTGACAAAATGTTTGACTAAAATATATATTGTGCTAAATACCTCACATTTTGTGTTTTTTTTTTCTTCTTCTTCTTCTTCTGCTTCTTGCGGACATCTCACATTAATGTGTAAAGATCTATCAGGGATTCTCTTGCTGTTTCACACCAGTATAAATTCTGCCTGAAGACACTCCTGTCATATCTCTTCTTTGGTCCTTGAAGACGTCTTTGGTTTAAAACTTGACTCATTCTTTCATCTAACCAGTAGTGAGCCACACTTTTCAAAGTCTTATTCTGCTTTCTTGATGTGTATCATTTTTCCAACATTGCATTGAAGAACAAAAGCCAGCCAGTGTCAGTTCCACCCAAACTGAAGCTCCTGCAATTAAACCCTTGAAAGAATTACTTTTCTACCTTTTTAATTGTCAAATTCCATTAAGAAATGTCTTCTTTCTGTGTGTCACTTTTATCTTTAAAGTGCAGAGAAGCCTTGGTTCACACCATGGTAGTCATCTATAAATGTATTTATTTAATTATACATATCTGAAAGTGCTTGCATCTTTCACGTTTTAACAACAAAGAGGTAAGGTTAAGTGGGATGGAGGAGATTATTCAGGCTTTAATCTCATTTCATCTTACTGTGAAAGAGGTCACGTCGTCCCACTCGTGGTGAAAGGCTCCTGTTCAAGATCAGAATTCATCTCAAGAGCCTTCTGATGACTTTTTGCGGTATTCACGGCTGATGGAACCTCCTGCAGGTTAACTCCACAACTTCATCCATCAGCAGGCCTCAGTTCTGCTCATATATTGTGGTTTTTAAGAAATAGTCTTTGAAGATTTTGGAAAAAATTTGATGGGAATTATAATAGATGCAAAATCCTTATGAGAACTATATTTGTTTGGGCCTTTTGGTTTACTGTGAAGCACGTTTATAGTTGTTTCTGATTCATTAAGTTGCTAAATAAACTTTCTCACTTATCTAAATTCATGAAAGTTTTAGGTATTGTATGACAGTGTATTGGTCAGAACATACTCAGAACCTCCCAGCAGACTGCGCATTCTCCCATTGCATGTTGGGTAATTTGGTGCTTTCAACAGCCGGCAGTACGTGTTCACCCTGTGACGGACTGGGGACCTCCCCGTGGTTTAACCTGTCGCTTAACGAGAACCCCGGTGAGGTGTCAACCTTTAAAAACACAATGAAATAAAGCGGCGTATTGGAAGAGTTGAAGACAGCCATGTTTGATGCCGTCTTATGCCCCACAACGCAAAGCTACTTTTATTTGCCCTTCAAGCCCCGTGCAGCAGGGTCCTGCAGATTCTGATCCGGAGCCTGCAACGCAGAGTGAATACTAATATCACTTAATCCAGCTATTTAACCACCACCTTGCAAAGGCTTATCCAAGGAGACATAGTGAAGAGGTCCATACCTACCTGTCAAAAGTTATCTTACTGAACATGTAGCACTTCATCTAAGGTGTCCACGTGGAAGATTTATTGCTCTAGTAATGGGCGTCCAGGCAGTTGATCTCTCTACTGGGAGGTGTTTCAAGCATGTGCTTCTTTCCCCGCAGGGAGGTAGACTGAGTCTCTTAAGCCTCATGCCACACTGTATTAGTCTCCATGTAATAGTTGGAAGACACAGATGGAGCATATATCACTGCATGCAGAGCTGTTCTCCCACTTTCCTCCACGATTTCTTGCCATGGTTGGATCAGTTGTCCTCTGAATAGAGAGCGCAATTCAGCACAGGCTGGAAAAACTACCAAACTTGTCAAGGGCAAGGGTAGAGCACGCCAAATGTGTTTTTCAAATGTCTTTAATGTCAGGGCTTTATTTTGAATTGCTCTGTAAATCACTGAGTTTTCACCATTTTGAGCCTAATTTCCCAATGTGATTTATATTTATGTGTGAATGCTTTAATGGGCCCCTTCATTTGTCCTTCCTGATTAACTATTCAAACAGTTCGTGGTCCCACTAACAATAACTATCAAACAACAATGACCAATCACTTCAACCGGCATTCAGCGTGAACTCTCGGTGCTCATGAATGGTAACCCGACAGTGATAAATAGTGCTTGCCAGGACTTAGGTTTTGCTTTTGTGCCAAAAATATGGCCTCATATATGTGTGTTTGGCACAACTGCCTTGATAATAAAGGAAAACCTGTTGGGCAGGGATTATGATTCAACTTTTTTCCTCACATAAATGAGAAAAATTTGCCACGACTTTGTAAATAGAAATGCCATTAATGCTATCCGGATTCATTGTAATTCATGAGCAAGAAGATGTTATAAGGTCGTCTGAATAGAACCGACCTGAGACTCTGAAGAAGCTACTCCAGCATCGGATTTAAGAGAGTGGTCCGCCTGATCCTCACTCTTTGATTAGAATCACGTGTGCTTGCATTAATGAGACACGATCTAGGTGTAGTCATTCCTGAGGCTGAACAATATACACAATATTTAATTTGAAAAAGAAAAAAAAAACTTATAAATGAAAATATGTTTGTGAAACAGCTGCATAGGTGTAGAACGTCATCTCTTACTCATGCTTTGCCTGTGTTCGTGTGACGTTACCCCTGGTTTCAAAACATGCCGGTGAATGATTTGTGTGTCAAAGAGATTGTGAGTGCGGATGTGGCCGTGAACTGTTTGCTCTGCTATTGTCCGGTGACCTCGGAACACGGTACAGTACACAGCAGAGTGGAAATTAACGTTTGGGGAAACCGCAGCTTGAATTTCTTTAAAAGATTCTGCCGCTCGGTGTTGAAGTCATTACACAAGAAAAACGTGTCACGCAGCGCTGATTTTTTTTAAATGAAAATTATGAGTTACTACCTCTGTTCCGACATATCGGATCTCTCTGGAGCTACCGTGTGTAATGACTGCCAATTCTTAATATGTTAAAGCAATTCATATGCCCGAAAATCTGCACAAATCCTTTTCCTAATAAGAGAACACATACAAGATCAATTTTATGCTCTTTATTATGTAATGGACTAATAATGTTGGCAGAAAATTTGCTGGAGACCAGCCCAACAAACACCAAGCCGCAATCTTCATGGCTCAGATGCATCCACAGTGTAAACATTGCCGTTGTGTCCTTCTGATCATCAGTCACTGTTAGACAGTCGGTTCTGACAAATAGTTGCACCACAAAGAAAGTAGCCTGCTAGAAAAATCACGTTCTGAGACCCAGTCTAATGGCTGATTATTAACTGATTAAAGGTAGAATGCAAGTCAGTTTAAAACATTCGAAATAGTTTATAGAAAATCAGGGAAAAACACACCAGTCACCAGTCGTATGCAGCCCCTCAGCTCAAATGACTGTGAGCCTGATGTGATGTAACCTTCCAAGCAGTTGGATACACTCCAGCAACCACATACTGGATCAGTAAACGATAAGAGAAGTGGAGGACAGCATAAACAATCAGTTTGCTCTTTGTAAATGTCAATAAATTTACAATGTTGGATTCACTTTTTAAACAGAGCACCAAAATGTCCCTTTATTAAAGCACATCCTATAAAAAAAAAAAAAAATCTCGTTTATTTCTACAAATACTTTCCGTCTAATAAGTCATGGTATTTTTTAAGAATTACATACAATTAAGCTGGAGACCCCTTCTAATTTGAAGAAAATAACTTATTTAACTGGTTCACACCTTTATCAGTGACATGACTGTCCCGGTACCTTTCAATGTGTTTATCACAACAATGCGTGTTCGTAAATAGTTTCTTTTCACTGTTTTCAGCAAAGACTTGCACAAAGTCAAAACGACCTACCTTGTTAAACTGGTCAGTTTTAAAGCTGTATTTTGAATAGTTAGCATTTTATTCAAAATTGTTAAGGACTCCTTGAAAATTCAAGGTACGCTCAAATGTGCTCGGAATCGAGATACGCAGCTTACTTCCCCGTCTGGAACAGAGTGTTATGTTATAAGAAAATGTATTGTTCACACCGGCTCTCCACTCACCTCTGACATTTCAGCTCGGAAGAGAGGAAGCAGACATGAAGACTTAGCCTTCATCCATTATTAACTGTGCGGCAGCAGAAAGGAGAAGCCCCGGCGCAGAGAAATCGCTGCTCGTCTCTCGACGCCAATCCTCTGGGTTGCTTTGATGTTGAGATTCATTGACTTGAGTAGACACAGATTGCACTAAACAAGAAAAGATGCATAGTTGTTCCCCACGTTGAGAGTATGATCAATGAACAAACACACACAAAAAAATATATATATCAGAAAACATTACAGTGCTACATGTCTTTTCTTTGTCTTTCCATGAAGAAATGAAATCCCCCAACACGTACGAATCCTCAAAAAGATTTGTACATCTAATTTACTGGTACAAATAGTTATTCACGATGCATTGTTTCTTTTGGCTTTGATGTTTTCAGTCAACATTTGGTCGTCACTGGACCCAAATGTATCAAAAATCAAAGCAATCCCACACCTCAGTCTGGGACTCACAACAGAAACGCAGCAACTAACGGGATAATCAGACGAGATTCCTTGTTCAGACTTGCCAAGTATTGCAATGAAAATAGAAATGTAATTAGTATTAACACCTAGAAAGTGGAGGCTGTCAACGGGTTAGCGACATTGTAATTACTCCCCCCCATTTTTAATTTTTTTTTTTAAACCAGCGATTAGACAATTTGTGGCGTTGTAAGGCCCACTGCGGCTATGAATGAGCCTTTATAGCTTTGTCGAATGAAATAATGTGAACCGCCTATCTGGGTATTTTCATACATGCTGGAATTATGGGTTTATTGAAGCTGTATAATTGCATTTTATTGTTTCTTTCTTTCACCTCCCCCTTTCTCTTGTGGCTCATACCCTATCCGCCCTCAGAGGAAAGTCCTTTTTATTTCTATTTTACTTCTGTATGGCAAAATTTGATCTCCTTTCATTATGCAAATCAATTTAATTTCAGCTAAAACCTGAAGAGAGCAAGTGAGGGAGACTTTGGGAGAGAGAGGAAGATGAATTAGTGAAAGATGAAAAGGAAATGCACCAAAAATTCATTTAGAATGAACCATTAGATTTTCCCTGGATCTAATTTTAAAAGAGTAAACCATCCATTTTTTTCTTTCCAGTTTGGACTTTTTTACCCATCGAGCACTGATTGAGGCTGACACCTGTTTTGCCCTAAAACAATTGCACTCTTTGCCCAATGTCGGAGGGTGAGAGACAGATAGAGCTTTAGGATAAACTGTCTCAGTGATTACCCTCCCTGTCTTGTACTGTAAGTCAACATTATAAATCTCGGCAGAGACACGAGAGCAGTATCAGCCAACTCTAAAAGCCAATTACTTTTTCAATGACCTGGCTCATGTAATATTTACAGCGATATAGTGGCTTCTACTTACTTCAAGTCTCTGAAATTGTGATGTGGAAATAATAAAATTATTACTTTCCATTTTCAGTATTGCTCTGTATCAAATGAGGCTGCCACTCCAAGGTGACAGAAAGTGTTTTTCAGCCACACTAAGATGAAGCGTGTTTTCCTTTTTCATCGCTTCATTCTTGAATATGAGGTTTCTTCAACTGAGAATCATCTTTGATGTTTATTTAACGCGGATTACACGTCCGTACACAGCCTGACATGTTTATCACTTGGATTTCTTTTAAATTTCCACTCTTTTCGCCCACACTTCACAAATTTAATTACCATTACCAAAGAGTTCCCAATCAAACAGTTTATTAAACAACATGAAGGCAGAAGGCCACGCCGCATGGTGAGAGAGGTTGCGGTTCCTCGCCGCATGGGCCCATCGAGCGAGCGCGTTACACACTTTGATGTGTGCGCGAGTGTGTGTTTAAGTGTGTCCGCATGGGGCCTCACAGAAAGTGTGGAGTGGACAAGCTGTCTCAGCTGGGCCATTTTCCGGCCATGTCAACCAAATGACTGCCCCCCCCGACACACACACACACGCACACACACACGTTCTGAAAACATGCATACACACGCATGCCACTGGCAAGGTTATTACTCTGTCTGTCTCTCATGCGTCCTTACAGTCCCCTCTGTTCTCCACTTTCTGATCTATTCTCTTTTTGTGTAAAAAATAATGAGGACGTCATTGCAAATACATCAAAGCGGCCCAGTGCCACTGTCATGAGTGTGGGACCATTTCTATCATAGCAGAATCAACTCAGCGGGAAAAGTGCATGGAGTGCTACCCACAGCACTCACTCTACTCTATTTATGACAATTACAAGTTCTTATCTGACCAATGAAATGCTCAGGGATATTGTTATATTTTTTTTTTCATATCTTTTCTATGGAGCAGCTCTAACTCTAGTGGTGACTGTTTACTGCTCAACCAAACCCAACATGAACTCTGTGGGTTCACAACCTTTCTCACTCACGTCTGCTCCACCACCAGTGGACCCCTCCCTCCTCCCGCAGTTCTTCTTCACCCTCAATCAGATGTCATCAGGAAGTCCAAATCATCTTCCCATCAGCTTGACCCAATGCCAGCGAGCTTTAGTTCAATCATGCTTCTCCTCCGTCTCACCTTTATTAAGTGCCATCATGTTCTTCGCTCAGTTCCACCACTTTTCAATAGGTGCTATAATTCCAGTGCTTAAGAAACCTGGGTCTGACCCCAACAATCTCAATAAGCTCCATCCTATTCCTATTCAGCCATTTCTTTTTTAGATGCTTGAAAAAAAAAAAAGAATCTCAAATCCGCACTCACCTTCCCAACAATAACCTCTATGAACAGCTTCAGTGTGGTTTCAGCCCTCATCAAAGTCACCCATTACCTCCTGAAAGCAGCTGACTCTGGACTTTTATCCATCCTCCTCCCTTGATCTGAGTGCAGCGTTTGACACCATCTCCCACTCCATCATCCTCCACAGACTGGCTTCCATCGGAACATCAAAACACCCCTGGACTGGTTCAAGTCTTATCTCTCTGGTTGTACTCACTCCAATCATTTAAAATTGTTTACATCCAAGTCATCCCCCGACTCCTCTGGTCTCCGCTTAGTCCCATCCCTTTTGTTGTCTTTCTCCTTCCTCTTGGCCAGAAAATATAGTATTTAATTGCTACGGCGATGACACCGGCTCTACCTTTCAATCAAACCCACCTCCCTCCATGAAACTAGTTCATAAAAGTTCATGGTTTTATCCACACCATCACCTGCCTCTTTGTTTTCCCCTCCACTCAGGTTAAGAGTCTGGGTGTCATCCTGAACAACACTCCATCATTTCAAGCCCACATCAATAACGTCACTCAGTCAGCATACTTCTACCAACACAACATCAACAGCTGTTGCTCCTCCCTCTCCCCCAGCAGCACCGCCACACTCGTCCACTCGTCCTGGTCACGTCCTGTGTGGTCTACTGTAACTCCCTTCTCTAGTCTACCTCTCAAATTCATCCATGAATTCCAACCATTTCAAAATGTTTCAGTCCGGATCCTCATCAGAACACCTTCTATTCGTCACATAACTCCAGTTTTCATAAACTCCTCTGGCTCCCAATGCGACAATCATTAATTTCAAAATTCCCCTGCTGACATTCAAAGAACTCTAGAACTTTGCTCCTCCGCGCCTCAGCAAAGGTACCTCTGCAAAAATGGGCAATTTTTTTTTCCAAATTAAAATGTTAGATATTTGAATATGACGAATTAGATTTATTAAAACCTTGTCAAGACTTTCCAATTAAAAACCTTGACTTCATCAGACTGTTGAGATCAAACTTGATCTTGATCTTGATGATGTTGACAGAATTCTGACAGCATCTATGATTCTGACACAGATTAAATGTTTCACACTGGTAGAGATGAGGGCAGCTTCAGTCCCTCACTCTTGTTCATACTGATGGCTGTGGCTGACCAACAGGTAGACTCCGGGGTGTCATTTTTACTTCTACCTGGGTGGAGACATCTGCTTCAAACCGCTCACCGCTGCGATAATTAGTCTTCACAAGTGTGGTGTACTGTAAATGGGATACAATTAATATGCATTATCCACTTCAGAGTATATGGCTTCGAACCCTACTGCCACTCAACACGGAGCCGACAAATGTTGAATTAGCTTTTAAAATAATCCACCTCCATTCCCAGTGGCAATCAAAATGAACACTAATGGTTGTCATATTATAGCCGTTGCATGAAATTATAACTTTTTGTGAAATCCAGTGTCTTAGCGTTTCTCAGGCTAATGCTATTATGATTTTTTTATTCGCTGAACAATGACAGGTTGCTTCTCCAATCATTGAGTGAGGCATGCTGCTACATTTACAAAGCAGAATTCAGGAAATTCAGTTTAAGCTGAAGGATTTTCTCAGAAAAGGCTACTTTTGGTTATTTTTTGGTATTTGAACCTTCGCTTATAATCCGTTACCATCTATACCAGTGGTGCTCAATCAAAGGCAGGACCATCATTCTGTATTTGAGGTTATATCCACACCACAGACCAATCGTCTGTTCTTATAAAGATCTTAGATCTTACCTGAACACTTTGGACTGTGAAAGAAAGCCAAAGCAAGTGGAAAACACAATGCAGGCACAAGAACATGCTCACTTGAGATGTTTTAATTTACATTTCGCAAGGTTCAATTTACTGTTCAATCATTTAGTTTTTCTATGATGAGAAAGATATGTTTTAATAATTCCCAGGGAAATTCAAGTATTCAGTAGCTCAAATACAACAACAGAAGAACGGACAGACAGAAACAGGCAGGTTAGTTGTCAGATTAGCATAGGTTGGCACTTTCAAACTATCTAAATGTCAATTGAATTTCTATAAATGCAACCCTTCTAATTCAAAATCAATAGAAATATGAAGCGTAATTAGCAAGTTGATATACAATATTTACTCATATCAAGGCACAGCTATTTAAAGTGACCCAAAGTGACCTGGAGTATCAGCAGGCAGTAAAGTTATATAAGATGCATAGACATTCTACAGTCATGTTGGATCTGACCCAATGTGATCAAAAAACAGTGGATTTATCAGACTGGCAAAACCTCAGCAGCAGTCTCTTGCAGAAGTTAACCTCAGCTGGATTCCAGTCTCTTCAGGAAATACAGACGACTCTGTCTTTTCCTGTAGATTCTTTCCGTGTTATTTGACCAACAGAGTAGTTACAGTTTAGATGAACTTCAACCCACGATGCATTAATCTTCTATAACCTTCTGCAGATTTTTTTTTTTTTAATCTTTTTTTCTCGATCAGAATTCCCTTTGTTGTTGGAACCTACACTTTAATTTAGTGTAAATTTAACAAGGCAATTTCATTATACATACAACTTTGCCCTTTGCTGAGTAAGCCGCAGGAAGGCAGATATGCCACACAATTAATTATCAGTGTTTGTACATCATTAATTTTTATTAAAGCCAGCAGTGAATGTGCGTGCACTGATTTTTGCTCCGTGCTCTGATAACAGATAAACAGATCATTAGTTTTCTTTCTGAGCTCAGCGAGAGAAAATATCCCATATTCTTGCAGCACAAGTAAAAATAAAATAATGATCTCTGATCGATGCTTTGTGATGTAAAAACATCCTGGGAGTGATTACAGATTGAAGCATAATGAATCATTTAAACTGACTCAGACAGAGTGGACCCCTTCGACTCAGATTATGCAGTCAATACTATGCTTGTCAAAGCGGAAGGGTTGGTTAAATTATGGACAAGTACCGATCATCACCGTTAATTGCGTGCTTCATTAGCCGGCATTCTCCATGTCATTCTATTACAACTGAATGTATCCAGTGTACATAATGCATGTGTGTCTTGCCTGTGTGTGACCACTGATCAGCGGCCTGTCTCCCACTTGAGCCTCCCGAGTTTCAGTATGGAAGACGTTGAGCTCTGCAGATACTGCAATTACAGTTTGTGCTGCCGACTGACCACCAATGCACGGGCAATGCATCAGTAGTTTACTACTGTTCTCAAATTGTTGGAGAAGCTGTTGCTTTATAATGTAAATGGGTTTTTTATGGCGTGCCGAGGGAATCATCTGCTGCCGAGCAGGAATTCATCGGAGTGGGACATCCAAGGTATGACCAAGATTAAATCTTTTGAATAATTGTATCATAACCACCAGTTTATGAAATACTGCCAACTCCATCTTTTACCACCATAGCGCCCCAGAAATGTACCTCGTGAATTCACTTCCACAGCCGCTGGATTCGTATTCACAGGGGCCTGTAATTGCCATGATAAGTGCAAATAAGTGCAATTAACAAAGCATGGTAATTGCCTCTCGTCTGTCACCCCCCTCCCCGAATACCCCCCCCCCCCCCCCCCCCCCCCCTGTCTGTTTTGTTGATTTTTTTTTCCCCTCTCTCCTTTTTTTTCTTCCCTCCCTAATGATCCCCTCATATTGGTGGACAGATCTGCTGCAGATTAAAATCTGGGACCGGGACGGCAGCGGAAATAAATAATAGTCATTAGAACATGTTCCACCGACGCCGCGCCGAGAAGTAACTCGCTCATTTCCTGTCTCACTGTGGGCTCCCCGGCCACTCCGTTTTTGTGTTGGATTTCTTTTTTTTTTTTTTTTTTTTTTTTTCAATGAGATTTATAGATGAGTAAAAATAGGGTTGTGAGTCTGATTTATCACAACAAAGCTCTTTGGCTGGATGTCTCTGCCACGGTGCCCATGGCCCTCTCAGGAGAGCTTCACCTGGCACCCAGCCACCAGCCACTCCATCTCTCCCTCCACTCCGCCCTCCCCCCCTCCGTGTTTTTATGGTTCTGTGGCGCATAGCTAATTTCAGTCGATTTCTGCAAAGCATTCTGGTACACAGTGAAATGGGTCTTCAAAGAGGTCATCAGGGAGAAAGTTTCCGGTTGATAGGATGTTGTTCTATGTCACAACATTTGCGAGGTCGTCTGTGTTTGGCAGCAAACACTCGTTCACCTTCCAGTTTTAATAATGTCAACCGGCGAGATTTCACATTACGCTGCTTCCCACAAGCATCAGAAAAGTAATTAATAAGGCATGAGATGGGAATTGTCAGAAACATGTTGTCAACAAATCACTGTCCCTGTCGTGTTTTACCTAAAACCTCGACACTGTTTTTTGCATGTTTCGATGAAGAGAAAATATGGTAACACGCACTATTAAAATCCTAATCTTTTATACCGCGACTGGCTAATGGTCAGTGATTTAAATGGTGGGTTCACAATGCTCTAATGAAGCTTTCAGTATCACGCACACCACAAAAACAGTTCGGCTAAAGCCGTGGAGAGTTACATATATCTCAGTTTCATTGCAGTGGTGTTGGACAAATTGCATCACGTTGCACAGGTGTGTCTTTATAAGCAGGTAGAAATAAGAACATAGCTGTCCTTTTGTGGCTGCTTCAAAGTCTGAGCATGACGGGGATATTTGGGTCCACCCGAGCCAGGAGTTCAGAAGAGAAAGTGTCTAAAGCGTCGACCTATCATTCCTATTGGCCGTCTCATTCAAACTGAAGAACTAAGTTCCTGTCAGCAGCGCTTCGGCATGCATAAAAATCTTAATAAATGATGCTGATGATGCACAACACTTTATGGAACTGCCGGTTTTGTCACTGTGATCAAGAAGCAGAGCTTGAACTGGTTTGACTTTCAAATGTTTACAACGGAATCTGGACCTGTTGAGAAAATGGACTTAATTATCACCTGTACCAACTCAACACAGCTGATGACTGATTGTCAAGATGAGATATATGCATTGTCAGGGTTTAACATTAGTTACTTTGAAAATGGTTTAATCCTGTGGTCAAACGATCACAATCCAGTTCCTGTAAAAGCGAGTGACTCTTCACCTCATGAGAGGAACAGCTTAAATGAAGAGCTCTGGATTGTTTCCTTGTTTATCAGTAATGAATACACATGCTGGACGTGTTTCACTTATTAGACCCTCTGCCATTGCAAGAAATTGTGACGATTTTGGGAAATGTAGCAGGCACAACATCATGCCAGTTGTAAAAAAAAAAAAAAGTTCATTCTCCAAAAGGCAAGAGCAGCAAATATAAAGACAGATAATCAGCAATTACTTGTCCTCTAAATGATGCTGCTGTTTATGTTGAGTACATCCACACAGCACCATTCATCTTTACATACCATGATTGTCCTATTAGGCCGCAACGATATTGCACTAATTTATTTATTAGATGTAATTTATCATTTCACAAACTTGAAAGGACAAGCTGCCTGTCGCTCTGGAACAAACTATGTGTGCATAGCACGCCACTCACATACTGACCCAGGAGAGCGCTGCAAGGATGAATGACTGTGATAACACAAGTGGTCTCCCACCAACAAGGAGGCAGCTCCTTTTCACTAGACAGAAGCAAGGGGATGGAAATGTATTAAGTAAATTAATTGAAAAGGCCCCCAAAAAACAGGGAATAGAGAGATATGTGCAGAGCCTCCTGTGGGGGAGATGCTCTGAGAAAACAAGCGCCAGGAAAACTAATTTGCTCTCAATTATGTGTCAGGCCATTGTTCCGTTGACAGTTTGATATAAGGTTGGCAGCTTGGGAATCACTTGTACGTGGGATCTCTTCAAGTTGTGTGTTTTTTTTTAACCATATCATCCAGCTTAACTGTTCTCGTAAATAAATAAACAAATAAATTAATCTTCCTTTTCGGATACATGTTTTTGATTTGTTAATATATTGATACAGCATCATCAACAATAGCGAATTAGGTTTGATTGAAACAGCATTGTGCCTGTCATACTGAACAAGTCAACAACATCAATTACATTTTCAGTCTCAGTAGCATAAATCTTTGATATTATTAAACCTGTCGAACATAATTTTCAGACTGTTTGAATTACCTCCAGGAACAAATAGATGGAATTAAATGTACTGCTGTGTCAGACTGCGTCTCTCAGCCTGTGTGCATCAATGGCTGATATTTGAAATTGGCGAATCAATAAGAGAACAATTTTTGGGATGTAGTAGGTGAGCAGTGGGCAAGCATCCAGTTAGAGCGGCGAGTGGGCTGTGCTGTGTGGGTGTGGTGCGAATAGGTCCGGCTTTGGTCACCTTCTTATTTCGCACAGATCGTCGTAGGTCCTGAGCTGGTGGGATTTCATTGTGCTAACCATCTACCAGTGCAGGGTGCAAGTTTACTACTCTTCAAGCTTAAAGCAAGGCAGACTTTGTGCGTTTGCTCTTCTCACTTGACAGTCCATCCATCCATTTGCTTAGTTATATTTGCAGGTGTGCACCCTTTGCAATGTAGTAAATACCCATTTAAATGTGTTGTACTAAATAATACCATCATCTCAACCAACAACTTGAAGTTATGAAGGTAAAAGTTTTTTTTTTTCTAAAGAAGCTCTTAGACAAAAACTATTTTTCCATGTCTGCTTCTTCCTATTAAGACAACCCTCGCAGATAAAACCTACCATTCAAAATGTCAATCTTTGTTTAGCTGCTATTTGTTTGAAGCCTTTGCATCACTGTGGCTGTGTCCATGTTGATTGATAGAAATCTAATTTGTCGTGGAAGAGCCATGAGTGCTGTGCATTACTGTGATTTCTACCGCAAAAGACAGACTGACCTTTCTTGGTTTTTCTCTGAAAGAAAACAGAACTTTGAAAAAGGTATATTTCTTCAAACATACATTGTGGTGTTTTTCACAAAGCTGGATGAGTCATCTTCTATGGCGTCTGACACAGCTATACTTACTCCTCCTGCCTTAGAATTTCTCCTAATCACTGTAAAACCTCGCCCTTTTCCCAAATTGTCTTCATTTCTAAGTTGCACCCATCCTCTTGTAACACTCTTCATACTTTCTCATTTTCTTGAACAACCAACTGACATGAATCTCATTAAACCAAATGCAGTGCATGCCACAGGAGTTGAAATATCAGCGTTGAGCTCTATTATAGTTTTTCAATCACAGTGAAGATTGATATGTTGGAGGAACGCTCTCTCTCTCTCTCGCTCTCTCTCTCTCTCTCTCCATTTCACTTTTGCCTCTCCAGGTCTGACTGACTTCTCAGGCCCATGGAGAGATTGGGTGGCCCCTCATTAAGCACATTCTGGATTACCGCTCCTGGCTAGAGCTATTTCCAACAACATGCTAGTGCATTGTAATGAGCCTCTTCGTGTGCAGCGCAAACACACTCAATCTCCCACTTTAATCACTGAGGAGGTGATAGGCTACTCCTCAAGCCCTCAACAGGAGCAGCGTAAGGAAGGAGGGATTTGCAAGTTCCTCCATCCTCTGATGACACATAATCTCCTTGGGAGATGAGTGTTCTGTCTCAGAGCTCTGATTGACATGTCTAGCATTATGATGGAGTGAGTTTGGAGCAGAAGCTGGAAGGAAATGCTCCCAGCTCAGGAAAGATAAGGCTGAAACAGTTCAGAGGATGAACAGTGATCCTTTGGCTGTCTGGTCATTCTGTCGGCCATGTAGCGGCAGATCATCTGTATGTCAAACAACTTCGGAGGACATTCAGGACATCTGGTGCGGTTCGTACAGTTCCATCCTGTCCCAATATTAGACTAATACATTTGCAGCATTCAGTTTGTCTATTTGAATGTGTCTCTCAACCGTCTCTATTTTAATATGCAATAATAAAGTTAATTTGTAAAACATAAAAAGTTTAATAAGCATAAGATATAGGAAATAGAGGACAATTATAATGCACAACTGCTGCAAATTCACATAATTAATATCGCTTGACTCTTAGTTGAATCACAGGTTAAAAATGGAGTGAATTCAAGTTGTGAATTTAAAAATTCACAAAAGTAGACTCATTAAAAAACACAGCCCGAAGGCACCGTGTCTGCAGGCTGCCGTGAGACAAGCATCGAGTGTTTCTCAGCACCTGAACAAATCGCTCAGCAACAGCACTCCTGCATTCATTCAGCACCGACTGCCAGGATGAGGAAGATTTTTAGGATGCAGGTTAAGTGACAACACTAAGTGCTATTGCCACAGTGGAGCAGAGTTAATAAACAGCAGGAAATAGTAGAAAACTAGGTGGAAGATTCAGTGCTGCACACAGTCCTTCCTTTCCAGAGTGCAGTTGTAAATCTACTAAAAACACTTTTTTTTTTTTTAAGTGATAAGTTATCAAACTTATCCGTGTGAAACATTGTAAAATGAAAGCACTCATTGTGATAGCAGCCACACGGTGGAGTAATGGTTCGCTCTGTTTTCCTCCTAATGTCTAAATAAAAAAGTGCTTTTGAGGGTTTTTGATGAGTCTCCATTGGCATTAACCGACGCTGGTGACCTGTACATGCTGCCGTCATCTGGACTTGGTTAAGCCTTATGTACGGTTGGTGGATTATTAGAGATAGTACTGATGTCAAAAAGATGCCATTTCTTCTTTTTGGAGTCTCACAAAATAAAAACACTATTTTGAAATTTTTCTCCAAAATAATATTTTTTAATTCTTTGAACTGTGATTGTAATTCAATCAAAATTTCACTCGACTTTTTCCCTTCATTTAAAGGCTGTTTGTACAATTAGCACAGCTGACTTGGAATCAGCCGTCGTGCAAACACCTGCTATCGGCATTTGTTGTGATCAAGGACCTGTTGCCGTCTCTCGAAGGCTGAAAGCTGCCATGGCTGCTGGGAGTCTGCTGTAATATGCACAGCAATAAGCAAAAAGGGGTCCTTCTGCTCTGTATTGTGACGGTTTATCCGAGAGGCAGATTCATGGCAAAACGTGGCGTGATCATCTTTTCATCATTGATAAAAGTGAGGTGATGTGAATGATGTTCCCATAACTCTGCTCTCACTGGCAGCATGTTTGCTGGGATCATTTACGGTATCATAAATATGTGGCTGGTGGATATAAAAGAGGAAGAGTTGTGGTAGTTTTATTAAAATGGTAAATCCAACTATTTGCCTGTGGTTGTTGGAAAAAGCAGCGGAGGGGGATTGTGCTCACGTCCGTTGCCAGTGCGCTCCTCGGTTGACGGCGGCGTTTGAGTTCATTTACAGCTTGTTATGATACGGCTGAGAGTTGTGGGTTTGTGTGTTGAGAGGAGGCCAATATAATCTGTCTTTCAAACAGGGAATGACACGGGGAGGAGAGCAGAGGGGAGAGCCGGCAGAAGCAGGTAAGCAGCCCGCCTAACTGGTGGCTGTATTGCATTCCACACGGGCAGCGCTGGTGATGGATTGACGCCAGCTGGAGAGAGGCAGTCCTGAATCAATTAAGGTGAGTTCATGAAATTGAACAGAGTTAAAACCTGGAGGGGGGTTGTCTTTTTTTTTTTTTTTTTTTTTTTTTTTTTTTTCCGGGTAATTTGATCAAACCTATGTTAACTCTCTAACCCCAAGACCTAATGGGCGATAATGGATTGCCTTTGCATTACTTTGTGGTGACACAAAAATATGCATTCCAAAGGTTACTATTTCAACTCATTACGAGTTTGTCGTCCATTACTGAAAGCCAACGGACCCTGAAGAGCCCCTGCTATATTTCCTCACTAAGTACTGATAATGCGAGTCATTAAATGTGTGAACGGTGTAAAGTAAAAAGGTACCGAGAGTGTAGATTCTGCTTTTTCTCTCATTAATCTGCCCCCCTCACCTCCGTTCTCTTCGCCCTTTGATCAGAAGATAACATTTTTGATTGACATTTACGAAGGTCAGTGGTTAACTGTCGGTAACTCTTCGCCTTTAATTACGCATCAGTGGTATTATGTCCATGCGTATTTGCTCGGGACCCCAATTGGTTCGACAACATTTCTTATGCAAATTAGGGGACAATTATCTTCCCCATCAATGATGCAGGACTTGTTTGTTCCTAACGACATTGTTTGCGATATTGAACGTGTCATTAAGCCCTTCCCTGCAAGGATGGCGTCAAAGTGACCACCCTCTCGTTGCCCTGTGTGCCCTCCTGCCCCGTGCACGGTGCTAAAGAACAAAGCCACCGCGAGCTCGACCTCGGTCGCTCTAATAAGCAGTTGAGCACAGAAATAAGCACACACGTCAGTACTGTATTTACATGCCTCGTTTTGCACATGCAAGTAAAGTCTTCCATGCGAGAAAAGGAGCCGAAGTAGTTTGGAAAATCTGATGCCTGCATTAAAGTGGGCTCCAAAAGTGAAAAATTTAATGAAAATCCGTGAGAAACGATTGTGCTTCCCTCCACTCACATCAGCAGAGGGGCTGTGCTTGAATTATAAGGTATTCTCCATCATCGCGCGCTGACAAAAATATAAATTCTTCTCAGGCTAATTGGTTTCACAGAAATACTCATGGCTTGCTTTCTAATTTTAGGCGATGTAGTTTGATATGTTATGCTTGGTGTACGAAGTGAGGAAGGCTCGTGCTCCTTCAGACTGTGAAGAATTTGAGTTCTATAAGTGAAATATGAACATTTGCATTGTGCGATTCGAAAGAATTGAAGCAGTATTCCTGACTGACTCCTGCCCTGCCGCCCCAACCCAGACACACTTATCTGCATCAGCAGCAATTTTTTTTTAACTTTTTTTTTTTCGAAGAAAAATAAAAATGACACAGTGTTCTGTATGCAGTAAGGCCGAGAGCTTTTATTGTTTGGATAATCATAACAATAATGATTTTAATAATAAAATACATAGTCTGTCTCCCACAGGCAGTGGATGTCGATGGCTAATTATAAATGCCAGTGTAGAAGCCCACAGAGCTTGCCAAGTTTATGAGAGTTCACTGAGCCCTCAGCAGAGCCAGAGCAGCTCACATTCTGCTCTGAATATAAAATGTTAATTCATGCTGCGGGGAATCCAGAACTGAGTGAGAGAGCAGTGGTATTACCATCATTTCTCCCTCTCGCTCTCTTTCTTCATCTCCCCGTCTCTCTCTCTCTCTCTCTCTCGACTCCATAACTGACTGCATCCACTCCTATCATGGCAGCCTGTGCATATTCTCCCGCTCTGATACATTTCCTGTTTACTTCCACGCTGGCACTGACCCCATCTACTCCCCCTCTGTCTGACCGCTGGCTTGGCCGCTGAACCACAACCCCTTGAGTCCTTACTGGAGTTCCACAAAAAAATCCATATAATTTACTGAGCATATCCATATAATACACCAGCAAATGGCCCAACCTCTCAGCAGAGCAAGAGAGGTCCGGCGATTGAGGCAGTGCTTGTCAGAAGTCATTAACATTCAAAGTAAAACATATCCTAATTGGGACTAAAAGGGAGAGAAAAAGGAATACTGGTATGAAGTTTTGTTATGGGCTTGTTATCACCACAGCGTAGTGTGTATCTACTGCCTCAAGCTTCGCTATGAGTCAGTCAGAGATTTTACTCATTAGTAGTGTGAGTCCATCAGTACAATGCGTTTCTGTTTACTCAGGCAAATATTGAATGCTTTTAATGCGCTTTAGGCGAGACTTATGGTTTGTTTTTATTTTGTTCTGCTTTTTTCTTTCTACTCTTTATGAAGCCCTTAATTGGACGCCGGTAAATATGTTTTTTCAATCAGCATCATGCTCCGATACGACTTGTGACGCAGAGGATTTTAGCTTGGTCCAAAACGTTGTTCTAATGTCAGGATTCAATCTGGACTTGATTATTACTTGTAAACTAGGATTACAAGCCAGGACTCTGTGCCCTCTCATCCTGCCAGACTCTCACACACACACTGTATGTGACATGGGTGTGTGTGTGTGTGTGTGTGTGTGTGTGTGTGTAAAGGATTCAACTCAATCCCTCTGGAAAATTGCAGCCTGCTAAACGTCAGAGAAAGTGAATTTCATGGTTAACTGTCTGCCAATCTCACACCTCTTTCTCCTTCACGCAGCTTTCAAGAGTGATTGATAGGATTCAAGTCATCCATCCTGGGACTATATGTCTCTTTGTGGGCAACATTAATCTTTGTTGCAATTACTACACGAAGGGCAAGGTCATGTAAATTTAATCAAACACACATGTAAACACCACAAACCTTATGTCAGAGCTGTGGCCATCACAGCCCACATAGCAAAATGAGTCTGGCCCAGTAGTGGCCCACACTTCTCACTCACACTTGGCCCACATACCGCAATGAATTACGGCACTTGGGAGGGCCACCTCTGGTTGCCACATATTGCCCATGATTGTGCCGTGTCTCAGCCACCTATTTAGCCATATGTGGCCCTGTCCTGGCCCAGTGTTGGGCGAGGTCAGTTTTAGTTTTTCTCCCAGATGTCAACCACCTGTATGACCACAACTGGCCCGAAGGAGGACCAGACAAGTTTCAGAACTGGTTCCAGATGTCAGCCTCAACTAATCCGTAACCGGGCCACTTCTTTAATACACTCTCTTGCCGTATTTGGCCCAGAAAACAAAATGCTCCAACAATGACAGTTTCAAATATTTATTTATTGATACAATTACAATATCATCTTAAAACAGTATATAAAATTAACAAGTTTAATACTATACATTTTTAAAAGCAAAGCAAAAGTTTTATACAACATATATACCACACTGAATACAAATGCCCCCCAAAAGTGAGATATGTAGTTGAAAACAGTAATGAAACAGCAGAAATAAAGTTTGGGGTAAGTGGAAAACTTGTGAAGGACTGGACAAAGCAGAAGTTACTCTTACTGAAATGAATACAACAGAACAATTCGATGTAGTATAGTGTATAGTGGTAGTATAGAGTATAGTGGATGTTGAGCACATACAGGAGTCCAAACAGCAGAGCAGTGTGAGTAGTCCTTGATGCCATTGTAACCCCCGGTTTAAATAAAGTTTTAGAATTGAAGAAAAAGAAACAGCTTTTAATTTGAATAAATATTTTATTTAATTCATTGACTTGAACCTTAAAAAACAATTCATTTTTTTATCTTTGCAATTTGAAGAATTTAAATAATTGATTTAATATATTTTTTTTGGGGTTATGATGCAACTTCCGTTTGAAAAAAGACGCTGAAACTCCGTGCTGCTTAACGAGCGAGGAGAGCTGCAGGATTGCGCAGCGAGAAAAGGAAAAAATAGCGTTAAAAGAGATAAAAACACACTTTGTGAAACGGGGATCGTTTCACATGCCTCTGGATCACCGGTTTTGGTGAGTTTGTGATGTTTTCTGTTGTGTTTAAGTCCTCATGTTTGTGCATGCGTGCTGAGCAGAGACGCTGCAGCGCCATTTCTTTTTATTTTATTTACTTCATGATGCAACTTAAAGAACTGCTCAATTTAAGATTTGGTTTAAAAGACTTTATTTTGTGTACGGCCTGTCGTGCAGGCCAGGTTTTTTGTCCCGCCCGGGAGAACTTGGGAGCGTGGTAAAGCTGCAGACGATCTGTGCCGTGTGCACAGCAGCACCACGAGGAAGCGGCGCATGCACGTGGATGACGTCCGGAATGGCGAGCCTGACCCAGGATTCAGCACCTACGAGGATTTGAACTGTCGTCTCCGTGCAACACCATCACTGCATCAGTCCAACTCAGCTCGGTTGAGCTGAGCTTCTGCGGTAGGATCTGGAACGTTCTCTCACTCACTGAGTGAAGACTCAGACTGAGACAGCATTTGGACTCAGTATAAACTTGGAACTGTGGATTTGACACTGATCCATTTGATATTTGTTTTTGTATTGTGATGTCAATTGGTGACATATTTTGTGTTCTGTAAAGGAAGCAAAAGTGAAAAAAGGGGAACTAAATTAACTTGAAAAGGAGGTGATTTATAAGATTCCATTTACTTGCAATACAAAGATCTAAAATAAGAGTTAACTCAAAGAAAATCGAATTAAGTAGGCATTATTTATTTCATTTGAGACAAAATAGAATAATTTATTTTGACCGGTCCAAAAATAGAAGGAAAAGTAGGAATTAACATCGTTTCTATTAGAAACCAAATTAGAATTCAAGAATCTTTTCAAATAATACTGAGTTAAAACTTTGTTCATTCTTCAAAGGAAAAAAGACGTGTTTATTTCATGATTGTGTGATTGTTCATTTGTTTTGTGAAAGCTTAAGTAAAGTTGCCGGCTTTAGTCATCAGTGATTCCTGGTGTGTTATTTCCATTTTCCCCACTCAATTCGAACCTAGAACTGGTCCAGTGATCGTGGTTACTCGGGAATTAGTGACACGAGTGCTACATAAACCTTGGCGAGCCAGCCAGGAGTGGGTTCCTAAAGGAACAGACACCAGAAATCCTTGTGACATTGAAATGGAAGTCATTCAAAGAAAGAATGTTCAAGTCCCTAACTCGGTCATTGTGGGCGGGTTAGCTGGCACTGAAACAGACGAAGAACTATTTGACTTTTTGAAACAGTATGGCTCTATTCAGAGGATCATCCCAGTAGATCCATCAGAGGGACAGGAAGATGAGCAGGTTATTGTGGAGTTTACATATGGTACAGCTATGCAGACTCTCTCACCTCTCTTACCATACAAACTTCCCTCCAAGACTGAGACTGACACAATCTATCACATAAGAGCTCTGATGACTGTCTACACACCTGTAGCCAGTAAGACTGCTACACGGACTTACCTCTCAGAGTTAAAGGAGATTGCAAGACAGACTGGTAAAGATTTTGCAGTCGTTCTCAAAGAAGAACTTTCTGCCATCAGCGAGACTATTGATCAGGGTGAATCGGAAGCTCAACATGACAATGTGGGACCAAACTCACCTGATGCTCAAAAGCAGCATGCTCCAGAAGCTGTTGCACAGGTTAGTCCTTCCAACAACAGCACCCCCGAACATCTCCAACCAGAGTCAAACTGGTCTCCACGTCAGACACAATATCAGGAAAGAGCACAACCAGCTCTTCAATTCCCAGATATTAACCCACCAGGAATACAAAAAGTGATCGTTGAGCACATTGTCAGGAATGAGGAGTCCATGATGCAGTCTCACTTAACCATGAGACTCCGCCCATTTTCTGGTCGTTGTCCTCACCCCAACAGTGAGGTTGATTATGAGACATGGCGCTCTAATGTAGAATTCCTCATTCAGGACACAAAGCAGTCAGACCTGTATAAGTCCAGGAAACTTCTCGAAAGCCTTTTGTCTCCAGCCCTCGACATTGTGAAGCACTTACCTCTTGAATCTCCTCCAAAGTTGTACTTAGAAATCTTGGATTCTGCATACAGTACTGTAGAGGATGGAGATGACCTCTTTGCAAAATATCTCAACACAATGCAGAACAGTGGTGAAAGTCCTTCAGCTTACCTGCAAAGACTACAAGTGATTTTGAACACCACCCTCAGGAGGGGAGGTGTAAGTGCAGGCGAACTTGATCACCAGCTGCTAAGGCAGTTTGTCAGAGGATGCTGGGACAATCTCCTTATATCTGAACTACAACTTGAACATAAAAAGAAAACCCCACCCACCTTTGCGGAGCTTCTTTTGTTAATCAGAACAGCAGAAGACAAGAGAGCCTCTAAGGCAACACGAATGAAACAGCACCTCGGTGTTTTAAAACCAAAAGTGTCCTCCCATTACCAAGGTGTTTGTGTTCAGTGTGATGAAAAACACACATTGCCACAACCAACCACAGACTCCAACAAAGAAATCCAAGACTTAAAAACACAGATCGCTGATTTACAGTCCCAGCTCACAAGAATTTCACAAACCCAAAGCAAGAAGGCTCAAACCAAACCAGTGCAAACAAAGACAACAGCACAAGCTTCCAGAGTCCCATCTGCTAATGCTGCCATGCCCAAAACTTTGCAGTTTAGCAATCAAGGCGCCACTAGTGGGAGCAACAACAGACCAAATCCTTGGTATTGTTTCAGATGTGGAGAAGATGGCCACATTAAACCTCAATGTGAGAATGAGCCAAATTCACCTTTGGTGGCACTGAAAAGAAAGCAGCTGAAACAAAAACAGCAGGAATGGGACACTAAAAATGGCATCACCAAGCCTACTAATTTAAACTAGAATTGGTTCCTGTTGAGGGACAGACAGGGACTAAAGAACGAGAAGTGCGTCCCAAAAGAAAGAAGCACACCCCTAAAATGCGATTCAATCAGAAAACTCATTCAGTAACCCTGCCAAAAGGATTAATTGGAGCAAAGTGCACTGCACAGGTGTCCATAAATGGAAAAGACTGCAGTTGCTTGTTGGACTCAGGCTCTCAAGTAACAACAATCCCAAATTCTTTTTACAAAGAAAATCTGTCTCACATACAGATAAAGTCCTTAAATGACTTGCTGGAAATAGAGGGTGCTAATGGTCAGGATGTTCCATACCTTGGCTACATTGAAACCACCATCAAATTCCCAAGAAATTCATTTGGATTTGACATTGAAATACCAACATTGGTTTTGATTGTGCCGGACTTGCGTTCAACACTGTCCTCAGTGTTAATTGGCACAAATGTTCTTGACATTCTTTATCAGCAGTATGAGAACACTGCATCTCAGAACTATCACTCACTCCCTCGTGGCTACCAGGTAGTGTTAAAAACCCTTGAACTCAGGAAAAATCAATCACTGGACTCCAGGATTGGAGAAGTGAAATTACTCAGTGAAAACTCAGAAACCGTAACTGCTGGGCAAACCAGAGTTTTTGAGGGTTATGTGAGTTGCAGAGTACCAAATACTGAGAAATGGGTCATGGTGGAGGCACCAAAGTCAGCTTCTTTACCAGGAGGCATACTAGTGACTGATGCTATAGCAAGTCTATCAACCAAAACAACACATAGCATACCAGTCATCCTAAAAAACGAGTCAGACCATGACATTACTCTCACTCCAAAAGCCGTGATAGCAGAAATACATGCCATCACGAGCATCAAGTCCCTCGAAACCAACAACTCTGATCTACCTACCAAACCTAATTTCAAAATAAATCTTGATTTTGGGGAATCTCCAGTACCAAATGAATGGAAAGAAAGGATATCAGAAAAACTGGGGTCTATCCCAGAGGTCTTTGCACAGCATGATCTTGATTTTGGGCGGACTGACAAAATTAAACATCAGATAAATCTCAGTGATCAGACTCCCTTCAAACACAGGCCGAGGCCCATTCACCCAAATGACATAGAAGCTGTGCGGAGCCACCTTCAACAGCTTCTTGGTGCAGGAGTCATACGTGAATCTCAGTCACCTTTCTCCTCACCGATCGTTGTTGTTAAGAAAAAGAATGGTGACATCAGACTCTGTATCGATTACAGAAAACTAAACCTCCAGACAGTCAAAGATTCCTATGCTTTACCTAATTTGGAAGAAACCTTTTCAGCATTGACAGGATCAAAATGGTTCTCTGTACTGGATCTGAAATCGGGGTTCTACCAAATTGAAATGGAAGAAACAGACAAGCATAAAACAGCATTTGTCTGCCCACTTGGATTCTTTGAATTTAATCGGATGCCCCAGGGAATAACAAATGCTCCCAGTACATTTCAAAGGCTCATGGAACGATGTCTCGGAGACTTAAACTTGAAACAAGCTTTAGTTTTCTTAGATGATCTTATCATTTTTTCTTCAACACTGGAGGAGCATGAGGAAAGACTGTGGCGTGTACTCAATCGGCTGAAAGAGTACGGTCTCAAGCTCTCACCTGAAAAATGCAGATTCTTTCAAACCTCTGTAAAATACCTTGGTCACATTGTATCTGAGAAAGGTGTCGAGACAGATCCTGGGAAAATAGCAGCCCTTAAAACCTGGCCGAAACCCAAAAACCTGAAAGAGATGAGAACCTTTTTAGGATTTTGTGGTTATTACCGCAGATTTATCAAGGATTATTCAAAGATCGTTAAACCTCTTAATGAACTTACTTCCGGATACCCTCCCTTGAGGAAAAATTCCAACAACCAAGCAAGCTTTGGAAGGTACCATCACCCAAAGGAAGATTTTGGTGATAGATGGACTCATGCTTGCCAGGAAGCCTTTGACACTGTGATAGAAAAACTAACCACAGCTCCTGTTCTTGGTTTTTCAGATCCCAAATTGCCCTACATTCTACACACTGACGCAAGCACCACAGGTCTTGGTGCTGCCCTTTATCAGGAGCAGGAAGGGCATAAGCGAGTCATAGCTTATGCAAGTCGGGGCTTGTCAAAGTGTGAATCCAGGTATCCAGCCCATAAATTGGAGTTCCTTGCACTTAAATGGGCAGTCACTGAAAAGTTTCAAGACTACCTGTATGGAACCCAATTTCTTGTCATCACAGACAGCAACCCTTTAACATACGTTCTGACATCTGCAAAACTTGACGCTACGAGTTACAGGTGGCTAGCTGCTCTGTCAACATTTGATTTCCAGCTGCAGTACAGAGCTGGAAAACTAAACCAGGATGCAGACGGACTGTCTAGACGTCCACACAGCAAGTTACCTGATGACTCAACATCACAGAAAGAAGTTGAAAGAATAGAACAATTCACAAAAAGACACCTTTTGGAGTCCGAACAGGCTAACCTTTCTGACGACATCATTAAAGCAGTGTGTGAGAAACATTTGGTGCAGGAAGTCACGAGCGATTCTACTGAGGAAACACCCTCGGGTGCTGCCTTGGTTGTTTCTCTTGCCCATCATTCAGATGCTATCCCAGATAGCTTCACAGAGGAAGAGCAGTTTGGTGGTTTGCCTGTAATCCCTTCAATCACATCAGCTGAATTGAGAGAAAAACAGAGAACTGATACATGCATTCGAGAAATCCTTAACCAGATAGAGACAGGGGTCACACCTTCTCCATCTTTGAGAAAAGAACTTCCTGAGCTCACTCTTTTACTGAGAGAGTCAAACAGACTTGAAGTTCTTGACGGTATCCTTTATCGGAAAAGACACGAGGGTACACAGATTCATCACCAGCTTGTGTTGCCCTCAGAGTTCCGACCCATGATTTTAAAGAGCCTCCATGATGATATGGGCCACATGGGTGTGGAACGAACACTGGATCTTATCAGAAAGCGATTTTATTGGCCCAAAATGGCAACTGAAATTGAGGCAAAAATCAAAAGTTGTGACCGCTGCATAAGACGCAAATCCACTCAAGAAAAAGCCGCGCCTCTGGTGAACATCACAGCTACTCGACCTCTTGAACTCTTATGCATGGATTTTCTAACTCTCGAACCAGACTCGAGCAACACAAAAGACATTTTAGTGATCACTGATCACTTCACAAAGTATGCTGTTGCGATACCTACCCCAAACCAAAAAGCACGCACAGTTGCGAAATGTCTATGGGACCATTTCATCGTCCATTATGGTATTCCTGAGAGACTTCACAGCGACCAAGGGCCAGACTTTGAGTCGCATACCATAAAAGAACTATGTGAGCTGGCAGGCATCAAAAAGATCAGGACCACCCCGTATCACCCGAGAGGAAATCCAGTTGAGCGGTTCAACAGGACGTTGTTGAATATGCTTGGTACACTGGAAAACCAAAAGAAATGTCACTGGCGTGAGCATGTGAAACCCTTGGTACATGCTTACAACTGTACTAAAAGCGACGTCACAGGTTTCACTCCTTATGAATTAATGTTTGGCCGACAACCAAGATTGCCAGTTGACTTAGCTTTTGGCTTACCGGTCAACCATCAGTCAAGCTCACATTCTCAATATGTTAAAAACCTCAAATCACAACTTTCAGAAAGCTACAGAGTAGCAGTGGAGAATGCAAAGAAAATTGCAGATCGCAATAAAACACGATTTGATAAACGTGTTGTTGATTCCACTCTGAGAGAAGGCGACAGAGTTTTGGTGAGAAATGTCCGCCTCAGAGGTAAACATAAATTGGCAGACAAGTGGGAATCAGACATTTATGTTGTAGTAAAGCAGTCTGAAAATGTCCCAGTTTATGTTGTCAAACCTGAAACAAAAGAAGGTCCTTTACGAACTCTTCATAGGGACCTGTTGTTGCCATGTGGGTTTCTCCCTGCAACTCCAGTTGAAGTTGAAATCCAAAAGAAACCTAGACGCCCAAAAACTCGTCAGAACCCGAGAGATGGGGGTTTTGATGAAGCTGAAGAGAGAGACCCTGATTCTGATGATTTCATGTTCACAAATGTGGTTGTTGAAACCCTAAATTCTGATCATGCTGGCAAAGAAGTGACATTGAGAGCAAACAACTCACAATTTCAGATCCCACCAGTGTCCACTGTTGAGCAAAACTACTCCAACTTATCAAAAGATTCTTTGGATGATGTTCCGGTGGTACCTGTTGACTCCGTTTTACTGGATGGAAGTAACTTACCTGTTGAAAATCCTTCTAAAGATGACTTACCTGATCAAGACCCTGTGGAAAGTACTTCACCTACTGTTCACAATGACGAGAATAACCAATCCACAATACATGTTGATCTTCCGAACACTGACGAAGACTCAGCTGACAGACCTGGCCTCGTTCCTGATGTTTCACTGACAGAGCGCAGTACAGATATTAGTGACCATGATAGTGGCGAGGCTGACGGACAAACAAGGAAATCAACCAGACAAAAGCAACCTTCAAAGAGACTGACCTATCCTGAGCTGGGTAACCCGTTGGTAACCATTGTTCAGTCATTATTTCAAAGTTTGAGTACTGTTATCACAGACTCATTGAATGAATCCAGTGTACAAAACTACGATCTGTATTTCAATTCTATGGTATAAAGATGTACAGGGACGTACATCAGGAAAGGAGGGGAGGATGTAACCCCCGGTTTAAATAAAGTTTTAGAATTGAAGAAAAAGAAACAGCTTTTAATTTGAATAAATATTTTATTTAATTCATTGACTTGAACCTTAAAAAACAATTCATTTTTTTATTTTTGCAATTTGAAGAATTTAAATAATTGATTTAATATATTTTTTTTGGGGTTATGATGCAACTTCCGTTTGAAAAAAGACGCTGAAACTCCGTGCTGCTTAACGAGCGAGGAGAGCTGCAGGATTGCGCAGCGAGGAAAAGGAAAAAATAGCGTTAAAAGAGATAAAAACACACTTTGTGAAACGGGGATCGTTTCACATGCCTCTGGATCACCGGTTTTGGTGAGTTTGTGATGTTTTCTGTTGTGTTTAAGTCCTCATGTTTGTGCATGCGTGCTGAGCAGAGACGCTGCAGCGCCATTTCTTTTTATTTTATTTACTTCATGATGCAACTTAAAGAACTGCTCAATTTAAGATTTGGTTTAAAAGACTTTATTTTGTGTACGGCCTGTCGTGCAGGCCAGGTTTTTTGTCCCGCCCGGGAGAACTTGGGAGCGTGGTAAAGCTGCAGACGATCTGTGCCGTGTGCACAGCAGCACCACGAGGAAGCGGCGCATGCACGTGGATGACGTCCGGAATGGCGAGCCTGACCCAGGATTCAGCACCTACGAGGATTTGAACTGTCGTCTCCGTGCAACACCATCACTGCATCAGTCCAACTCAGCTCGGTTGAGCTGAGCTTCTGCGGTAGGATCTGGAACGTTCTCTCACTCACTGAGTGAAGACTCAGACTGAGACAGCATTTGGACTCAGTATAAACTTGGAACTGTGGATTTGACACTGATCCATTTGATATTTGTTTTTGTATTGTGATGTCAATTGGTGACATATTTTGTGTTCTGTAAAGGAAGCAAAAGTGAAAAAAGGGGAACTAAATTAACTTGAAAAGGAGGTGATTTATAAGATTCCATTTACTTGCAATACAAAGATCTAAAATAAGAGTTAACTCAAAGAAAATCGAATTAAGTAGGCATTATTTATTTCATTTGAGACAAAATAGAATAATTTATTTTGACCGGTCCAAAAATAGAAGGAAAAGTAGGAATTAACATCGTTTCTATTAGAAACCAAATTAGAATTCAAGAATCTTTTCAAATAATACTGAGTTAAAACTTTGTTCATTCTTCAAAGGAAAAAAGACGTGTTTATTTCATGATTGTGTGATTGTTCATTTGTTTTGTGAAAGCTTAAGTAAAGTTGCCGGCTTTAGTCATCAGTGATTCCTGGTGTGTTATTTCCATTTTCCCCACTCAATTCGAACCTAGAACTGGTCCAGTGATCGTGGTTACTCGGGAATTAGTGACACGAGTGCTACACCATGCAGGATGATCTGATCCTCCAGCACCACAGCCAGGTCCGTCAGATCCTCCCCTTCTGGTATTCTGAGGATTCCCACGTTCAGTCCCCTCGTCACGTCGTCCTCCATGTCTGTGGGCTCCTCAAAGATAAAAAGAAAAACAAAAAAAGCACTGTTAGAGTTTTTACTTGTCTGCAAGTTCCAAAAAAGACATTTAACTCTAAAGTCCACTGGTTTGCTTCTGCTAAATCCATGTTGTCTCACATGGGTTTGGAGAGACTTTTGAGACTTGAAAAAACACACAATCACTGTAAATGCAAAGGAGAGCTAAACTTCTTCCATCATGACCACGGCTGGTTCTGTAGTGTTCAAGTGTTCTTCTGGGTTTCCTGTGACAGAAGTGCAAAACTTACCTGTCCATCTCATCCAAGACGCAGCCAGGTGGAGCAAATACGATGAGCTACAACAGAAAATCCCATATTAGTATAGTGACAATGGTTACAACACACTCAACAATCATAACTGTTTTGATTTTCTAGAGGCGTGCACATACACTAATACTAATGCACTGATAATATAGTTTTTGTGTCAAATTCAACAATTTGCAGAATTTAAAAGCTGAAAAATATTTTAGGTGGGCTGAGGGCAGCAGCATTGTACTGTATATTCCTCAACTAAACTGAAGACTTGGACCTTTAATTTAATAAAAATAGTGAACACCATTTTCACTTAAAACTGAAAAATGCTTGTTATTGAATTAGCCTTTTAATGTCAGAAACATGCATGGAATCTGTTCTGACAGATGTACAAGACTGACAGATTTAATCCTCCCGCCCGCACACTCTGCTCCTGCACCCCCACCCGCCTGCCCCACGTGACCCCCCATCCGCGCACTCCTCTCCGTGCACACCCCAAGCACACAAACCGACCGTCTGCCACGCCATCTCCCCCGCACCCACAAACGTCGTCAAACGTTGTCTGCTTTAATTCAACTGGCGTTTTCATGGTGCAGTCTGCACAGAGCAGGCTGGATTCATGTCATTCACTGGGACAAGTTGTGAATTAACATGTTTAAAAACGCAGAGTGTCCCGCTCGTTGTCTTGAGAAGCTCCAGTTAGCATAGCTAAACGTTAGCTAAAAGTCTCACGTTTAGCCTTCTAATAACTTAACAATTTAAAGGCAAGAAAAAAGACCAAGGTACGTTTTATCAGTTTGATTTCCTGTTAAATTGACATCATCAGATTCCAAAAAACGGGTCATTTTCTCGTTTTTTCGTTTTTTCACAAAACAAAAAAACGAGAATTCAACTCGTTTTTTCGTTTTTCCGTTCTGACTGACAAAATGGATTTTCGACTTGTTTTTTTCTTTTTTGACAGGTGGGCGGGGCTTAACACTTCTCGCTCCTGATTGGCTCATGTTTGCACCGTGCTCTTCAGAGTAAAAGTCTTTACACGATTCTTTCTGACTGCAGCTGCTCCAGCCTCCTGTCAGGACTGCAAATATCTCATCGTAGCTATATTACTACTACGCAAATATGATGACTCAGTGCTTTGCTGCTCTTTGGTTGTAATTGTTGGACTCTGAACTGCATGTTTTCGACTCCTGACTTCATGAAAGTAGTTACAAAAAATGACCAGCAGGAGTCGCCATGTATTGATCTGCTCATCTCTCAGTGTTCCGTGCTCAATGTCTTAATCAATCGAAATGTGAAAAAAAATAAATGTTATACGGTTGTTTATTAGTCAAGCTCTCAGTGGACTGTAGCGTCAATCATCTGTGATCAGTGGAGGAACACAGTGGAGTTCTGCAAGTTGTAGGACTGTTTTCATGTGTTGCCACGTAAATATAAATCCAGGACAACAGCTCGCTTCAATACACGTTTCAAACGGTACTTCTGACAGAGAAGCATCATAATTCATTCCCACATATGACATGATCACTGAAACTGGAGCCATTACAGTCAGAATGGTCTTATTGTTGTTATACAGTGTACAATGAAATTGGCTAGTTTCTCTTTTCCAGTGCAGGCACAACAAATATAACAGTGTTTGACCACACTTTCCTTGTTCTGGACAATAATAATGTAAAATCTGAGATGAACATCAGTCCTCTTTATCTGTGCTTGGGAATGGTCAGTATCCTTTCTGGTCGTCTCATGTCAGCAGTGTGATCCCATGCTCTCAGAATGTTGTCATACTGGGTAAAAGTCGGCCTGTGGCTTTATGTTGATAAATATAGTACAATAACAAAAAGACCATTCTGACTGTAATGGCTCCAGTTTCAGTGATCATGTCACATATGGTAATGAACTGAGATTCTTCTCTATCAGAGGAACCATTTGAAATGTGTTTTGAAGCCTGCTGTTGTCCTGGTTTTATGATATTTACATGGTAAAAATATGAAAATAATATAACAATAATCTGCATAACTCCACTGAGTTAATCCACTAATCACAGATGATGAGGCTACAGTCCAGTGAAGGCTGTAATAACTAGAAATAACCACATGAGATGTTTTTATTTTTCAGTAAATCCACATTTCTATTGATTATTTAAGACATTAAGGGTATAAATTCGGAGTGATGATGAGATCAATACAGGGTGACCCCTGCTGGTCATTTTTTGTAACTACTGGCCCATATGCACGCAACATTTCCGCGTTCTGTCTCAGCTGGCATAGCAACTTCCGGTGCGGCTCGGAAACGGCTAACCCAAGCCTGCGAGCCAGCCTTCTGTTAGGATCTGTTCGAGTGAGCGGCTGCTCTCTGTTGGCTCCAGACCCCAGTCAGCACCGCGCAAAATGCAAGAAACTGAGGAGAGATTACAAAAAAAAAAAAAAAAAAAGGATCACAACAGCAGAAAAACCGGCGGTGGTTTGACGCCATGGACCGAATTTATGATCATAGACCAGCGAGTGAAGGCAGAGGAGGCTGTGAGGACAGCACGGCACGGCCGCCCAGCTGAGGTGGCGCTGATGGTAAGTTTTGATGGTAAGCGCGCTAGCTGGTTAGCATTAGCACGCGGCTAGGCTAGTTAGCTTTACACCCAGCTGGACTTCATATTCCATGTAGCATTGTCGTGTTGTATGAAGTGTGGTATGTGTAACGTTTCTGCAGGCGGACAGGAGTCACTTCAGGACCAGGAGTCCTCCTCTGGGCCCAGGGGGGAGGAGGGAGGAGCAGGATGGAGCATCCACTCCACCTCCACCTCCAGCCAGACTGTCCTGTGTTATGAAGCCTCAGCAGCTCTGAGGTGAGCAGCAGCCCTGTTCATGTTGTAGATACTGCAGTAAACCATTCAGCATCCATACTGGTATTCTATCAAGTAAAAGCACAGAGATCTATTTACCACTGCTGCTCCAGCTGGATGCAGGGCCCAGTGGACAGCACAATGGATGCAGAGCACTGAAATAAATAAATGCTGCTGTTTCTGAAGCTCCAGTTTGCTCTGTGAACTGTGGATGTTTATGTTGAACAGCTGTCTCTCGTCCAGTGTTACAGTGAACACAAACTACTGAAGTAACAAAAACTGCTGGACAAACGACAACAGATAATATTGAATCCATTACAGAAGAGCAGTCAGCTGATCGGCCACACTCTGCAATTACACCCTGAATAACATCCAGCAGTGTTACTGTCCAGGAACATCTCCACCAGCTGCACCACAGGGTCTGATGGGTGGAGGCAGGGTGTGGGTGGCAGTGCCTTGCTCAACTGCTCTCTTTCCCCCTTTGCTTTTTAACCAGGAGGAGGCTGGTGCACCAACCAGACCTGACGGTGGTCTTGACAGAAATCCAGGCTTCCGGTGAGCTGGGAGCTGCAGCGTGATGAACAGCATGTCCATCAGGAGGAGCAGCAGGAGGAGGAGGAGCGGCGTCTGAACCTGCAGTTCCTTGAAGGTGAAGCAGGGCAGCGAGGCTGAATGAGGCTGATTTGGCCTCTCAGCAGCAGCAGAGCCAGGCCTTCAGACGGTCCTGCAGCGGGTCTCTCTGCTGGTCCAGACTCCGAGAACCCACAGGAGCAGCTCAACAACTGGTGGTGTTGATGTCCTTTCCAATAAAAACAGTTTTCACCCCATATGTGTCTGAATTCACTGGTTCTTGCTCAACACAAGCACAGCAGTGTTTTTGCATTTGGCATTTCTTTCTAAGTAGTGGTGCTGAATGGAGATGAAATAACTCCATTTGTAAGGTTGCATGTGGTGTTTTGAATATTTTACATGGTGATTATCATGAACTTCAATCCAGATAACTCTGCACTGCGACACGTTACAGTAACGGTGCTTTATGGAAACACACTTCAGTCTGACTGCTGCTGAAGAGCCAAAGGTGAGGCGGAGCCAGAGTCATCTACATGTAGGAAGAAGTCAGTACTGATTTAATCTTACTGTGTTACATCTTTTAACACAACTGTCACTAAATACAACCTTATAAAACAATCCTGTTATCAACCTACTTTTTTGAGCTGGCCTCATGTTGACAAGCATGTAGCCTGCACAATTCCTAAGACTAGTTTGAAACTGTAATCCTCCTGACAGCTGTCAGAGGAATTTATGAATGTTTCCCAGGTATGGGCAAATCTATGCTTCATATAGAACAGAATAGAGTATCTCACCATGGAGACATTTAGTTATGGTGGCTTGAAGAAAAACCGGGTGCAAAAAAAATTAGGAAATTTGAAAATAAAGAATAATTTAAAGAAATTTAAAAGAAGAAAAGATCAAACTTAATATACAACAGATCTAAAATATAACTACTACTACTAAAATATAACAGGAGCTATAATATGTACAAATATGTACAGATATTTTTAGTGCAACAGAATGAGTGTATAATAAAGTGTCTATGATTGGCGGGATCATAAAGTGACCATAATAAAACAACCAGGTAAAGTCAAAATGTTCAAACATTTTCTCACCTATGATTTTCAATGAGTTTGCCATGACTTCATAATTTGGTGCCGAATTTCCATGACCAAAACACAGCTTCACTGAAGTGGATATTTATTCGAGTATTGAAACATTAGGTGCTGAGCAGAGCTCCTCAGAGCTCCTCCACTCCTCGTCTGATGTCTCCTCCTCATCATCTCCACTCCTCTCGGTCTCTCCTTGGCAGCGGCTCTTCTGCTGAGTGGAGTGTTATTTAAAACGCAGCCCGCCTCTCTCGAGGCTATATTGTACACACCAACTGTACTAAAAATAGTAAACAAACAAAGAAACGTTGATTTGAAATAAAAAAAAACATTCTAATCTGTGATCACTTGGAGATCGAAGTCGAAAGGACACCGTCCGTAGAGGGCGTCCACTGTAACCGGAAGTTTTTTGTGCGGTCTGAGATTTCAGCGGAAATGACGTCACGTTGCTCCGTGCATAGCGCCTAACAATCAGGACCAAAGAGCAGCTAAGCACTGAGTAATTATGTGTGCGTAGTGATAATATAGCTACGATGAGATATTTGCAGTCCTGACAGGAGGCTGGAGCAGCTGCAGTCAGAATCGTGTAAAGACTTTTACTCTGAAGAGCACGGTGCAAACATGAGCCAATCAGGAGCGACAAGTGTTAAGCCCCGCCCACCTGTCAAAAAAGAAAAAACAAGTCGAAAATCCATTTTGTCAGTCAGAACGGAAAAACGAAAAAACGAGTTGAATTCTCGTTTTTTCGTTTTGTGAAAAAACAAAAAAACGAGAAAATGACCCGTTTTTTGGAATCTGATGATGTCAATTTAACAGGAAATCAAACTGATAAAACGTACCTTGGTCAAAAAACCTCTGGGTAGTATTCATATCACTCGGTGACTTACCTTTTCTGAATATGTGAGCGTGACTGAAGCCAGACTGAAGGAATACGTCTCGCGCAGCTGCAGAAACTGGCGGACGAACCGCCGGGTGTTTGAATGCACGTTCAACGTGCTGACGTCATCAGAAATGTCCAATGAGGAAAAGTATCATCGGTTCAAATTCCTAATTCCACTGGAATCGTTTTAATAAGTTTGGAAAGTTTTCTTTAGTGAACACAACATAAACATAACATCTTGAGTTATCACAACTGTTTCAATCATTTGAAGTCCTGCTGACTAAAATTCTTAATTTATCATGACTAATTGGTAGAATTATTTTTAACGGTGTACAATTTTAAAAGAAGAAATTTATATAAGGACCAAGCAAGTAAAACTTGTTTATGGAAGTTTGAAAGATGAACAGGATTTTTTTCAATGTTATAGTTACACTCTAGAGGAAATGTTCGGCCTCCAACCAGATAGCATGGCTAGAAATAAAAATCCACATTTTTTCACAACACTTTGACACATTTAGTCTTAAATTTTTTGTTTAGAGTATCGAAGTCTATGAAGTTGAGTCCTTCATTCTCATATGTATTCACGACAACAGGCTTTTTCCAAAAATATTTAAAAAGCATCTTATCCATGCACTAGATGGTTTTATTATCAACATATAAAAAAGGGCTGTGTAGGTGAGTCTCGAGACTCCCTCTGCTTTTGATTTAAGTCTTCTTGATTTTCAATGATGCTGTGGATAATGCTTCACTTTATAAAATACTCATGACTTTTGTACTTTTTTCAGATTTAAGTTTGAATAGCAAAAAATGTATTATAAGCAAATAGTAGGCTACAGCAGTAACAAATCTGTAATTTTGAAGTTATATATATTATGTATGCTATATGCTAGAATGAAAATAAGTGGTTTTAATGATAGTAAATGGGCCCAAAATCTTCTCCAGGAAAAGCTGTGATTTTGATTTGTCTATGATGTTATTGAAATGTCAACATACATTAAAAAAAATTTAAATCTTTGTCAGATTTCACAGAATGAACGACATGAATGAGAGCACAAATAAATTGATCAGCCTCTAGAAATAGGCCAAAAATATTGTGCATTAAAAGAGGCCAATTAAAGTTAATGGTATTTCACACCTGAAATTTAAGTTTTATTGCATTTGGTACAAACAATAATATCAGTCACTGTGAGCTTATCTTTACATGAAGAACAGACCCGGGCCGCATGTGGCCCACAGTTCAAATTTGATATGTGGGCCACATACTAAACTTAACATCTGGCCCACATCTTTTTTTCCACCTTAAAGTGATACCAACTGAATGCCACCTGTGGCCCACCGCTCTTTTTTGACACGTGGGCCACATATTAAACTCAACATCTGGCCCACATTCGGTTTGCCACCTTAAAGACGGCACCACCTCCGCCACATCCGGGCCACGTTTGGTTCACATGCTGCATGCCAGTGCCGACCGAATGCCACCTGTGCCAGCTTCCAGCCAGATGTGGCCCAAGTGTCTCTGCTATGTGGGAGATTATGATGAGAGCAATTTTTTACAAGTGTTGCTTGCACCTTCCCTACATGGGTGTGGGTGTGTGTGTTTGTCCACCGTGTTGCGGTGGAAGGAAACATTTAGCTAAACATTTGTTTTGGAAGAGAGTTTCTAGTTACTACATTTGAGACGGGCAGAAAAAAACCCTCGGCACGATCACAATCCATAACGTCAAGAAGAGCTGCACAAACAGTGGAAGTGACAAAGTGTCGAGTCGGCAGTCCTCTGACAATGGTAATCAGCACTTTGCTGCTGTGCAGGGTTCGGAAATTGTGATTATGTGTGTGTGTGTGTGTGCTCTTGTTAGTATGTGTAGAAGGTTTGATATGCACACTGCTGCACTTGTCTAATAATTTAATATGTGTTTAGGGAATGGTATGGAGCAAGGATAAATGAATACTTCAGCATGTCTAATCTGAGTCGTCTGGAGTCTCATTGAGCCTGATTCTGACCCGACTAAGCAGTCTCACAATACGCCGGCAAGAATACGCTTTATTTGATTTTCTCCAGCACCTTATCTCCGTGATTTCATCATTCAGAAGCAGAGTATTTCAGGTAAACCAATCAAATGCTGCCACAACTCTGGGAGAGACACTCATCTCACTGCCGTTGAAATTTAAAACCGCTGCGCCGTCTTCGGTCATTTCACTGTGAGATTGACGCAGACCTTTTCTGCCCCATTCACCTCAGTTTTCACCTGAGCCAGCATTCGTGGGACCTTCCGCTGATCTCGAGCCCCGCTCTACCTCACATCCATCAAACATTGCTCTTTGTCTCTTCTCCACCAGCACCACTGTCTGGAGTCCATCATGGGAATTTTTCTGCGCTGTTCACTGAACGGTTACCCCATAAAAAAAAAAAAAAAGAAAAGACGATATAGGTCTAAACGTCTCCTCACATTTTTCTTCATTTTCTTTTCTTTTTTCACTAAATCAAATAAATGAAACTAATCACCCTTTCAACAAGCCCCTCCTTCTATTTGTCTCCCTATATTAAAGCGAATGATTAGAACTTCACACTTTTTAGAATCAGACTCAGACTAAAATTGTATTTTTCCCCTGAGGGGCAATTAGGTGGGCAAAAAGAGACGTGAGAAAAAGAATAAGAGAAAGAAACAAAAAAATACAAAAGAAAAATGGTGTGTGGACAAAAGCAGTAGATTATGTAAAATATAAACAGTGACAGACCTGCTGCTGGTAACAGTATGACTAGTAAAGGCAGGCAGGCAACGTATGTATTATGTGTAATGTATGAACATTCAAGTTACAGAAACTTAATGCTTAATTGCAGTTTAAAAAAAATAGAGAGAAAGTTGGTCACATCTGTCTCAGTCTGAGATTTTTTTCCACTGGATTCCTGTTACACAAACAATATGTTGCCCTGCAGAGCTCTGAATGGCTCAAGTCGAGTCCTCATCTCAGACCTTCTGTTGCAGTCCATCACGTTGTTAATTGTATTATTGCTAAAATGTGCAACAAAAATAAAGCTACGTTGAATTCTTCAGAAAGTACTGGTGTTTCTCTTGTTGTTAGAGGAGATTATGAACTTTGTAAGTTACTTGGGTGAGTAAATGTTTTTTTGTTACTTTCAGTGGTTTCTCTCAATCAGAGAATAAGCTGCACGGGTCAGACAGCTTTTTGTTTTTCAGTTCCTCTTTACTTTTTGATATGATGTTTGAATTCCCGGTAAGAAATTTGGCGTGAAGCTTGAGCACTTTTGCAGCACGTGTGCAGCAGTAGATCAGCTCTCAGTTGCATTATCTGGTTTGAAAAGTTTTATGAGAGCCATGCTAACATGTTTGCATGTACTTTTAAAGCCTAGTTTAATATTTTGATGTTGTCAGTTTCACATCAGGTGACATAAATTGGTTTGAAGAACATGCTCTGGATGGTTTTGTGTACTGAATGAAAATGATATCTCTAAAGTAACTGCAATAAGAAGGCAGGTGGTAAGTTCAACTGCTCAGGTAACACTAGAAATAAGATGAAGCCCTGTGAGCAATGTGAGCTCCACCACTGAATATGTAGACGAGTTGTTTCTTCATAGTAATGGCAGTAAAAGTAATGCTCCAGTGTTGACTTACATTACTGTGTTTTTAATATTGTGGCTTAGGAGCGTAATTATGTTAATTGACGACCACTGTCTCATCTGATGAACGGCTCTTTGTAGCTCAGTCGTTTCATACGCTGTGTTGTCTTTTTTCTTTTGTTTCTTCACTCCCCTTTATTAGAGGCCTCTTTAATTCCATTCCTGTTCTGATGTACACCATCTGCTTTCTTGCCGATCTTGTTTGCTTCATCTTTTCCCGCTGCTCTCTAGCGCCCTTTGTCCTCTGCCGTCAACCTTCCCTTGAGACAGTGTTGTCACTCCCCTTTTATTCTACGGATCCACTGAGACTGCGCAGCTGTAATGGCTTCAGATTGAAGCAAAACCTCTGGTTAACCGCGATCGGGGCAGTATTGGTGAGAACGGGAAGGATAAGTGGAGGAAGAAGGGGAGGTGTGTGTGTATGTGTGTGTGTGTGTGTGTGTGTGTGTGTGTGTGTGTGTGTGTGTGTAGGCATACTCTCGCCACAGAAGCAATTAATGACTTGGAGGACAAACAGAAGCCTCGTCTTTTGTCTCTGACCCTGTTATGCATTTCCTTCTTCATTTCCTCTTTTCAACTTATTTTCCTTTCTTTTTTTGTGTGCATGTTTTTAGCAGATCCTGTGGGAACATGGGTATATTTGTGGACAGCTTTTTTTTTCTTTATAGATTTTCGTTGTTGTTGTTTTTATGCCTTTTTTAATAAAAGGGGGGGAAAAAAAAGAAGTTTGGGCACAATGGTATTCCTGTCCTTGCTTCTTTCACACAATATTTCATGTGACAGTGTGGGACCCTCTTACAATGTTGCTTTTGGACATGGTGACTGATGAAATAGCAAAGTCTGAATCACTGGCTTCGGACTTCCAGCTGTGGGTGATGAGCTGGAGAAGGTTACCATGCCAGAGAGATGTCATAGAAAAAAGGCTTCCTTTTTTAAACACAAGACTCCAGCCACCTATATCCATCACCAGCCTTAATTAATGAGTGTTATATTTTGATTTAAAGTGAGAAACGTTCCTCTTCTTATTCTTCTTCTGAATATCTGAGCATCATTGAGCAGTGTTTGTCTACAGAATATTGTTTGTGTTGAATGAGGATGATTTATGCTCTGACCAAGTTGTCTGTTGAAACATGAAGAGGTGAGTTTTACAGACTCTTCTGTAGGTTCCTGTTCGACATATAAAGTCATGGAAGCATTAATGTCAGGCATTGATCTGTGTCATAGTAGTAATGAAAATGATGAAGGGATTTCAGCGTTCGTCTTATTAGTGGCACAATGAACTGGAGGTTTTCACTCTTATTACTCAGTGAGAATATATCTGAAACGTGAAAGAATGGAGTTTTGGCTCCCAGGTCCAGCAGTGTACTAAGATCACTTGCGCAATAGTAAATATATGTTTTATAAATCATTAGAGTAGTAACAGAAGCAATGGAAACTAGAAGAAAACCCCTAATTTCAGGTTTCAAGCCTTTTTTTCGATGCAGTTTTCATGTTAGGAAAAAAATGTGAGGGCTGTTGAAAATTAGTTCTTGAAATAATTATGTTAAAGTTTAGAACACAGTTAAAAAAATATTTCATTATGAATAAAAACACCCACACTTGAATGAAACAAACCCTAACTCATTAAAACAACAGTCTGAAGCCAAACATCAGATTTTTCACAGAAAAAAACAACTCTGTATTTCACTTAACAATGTTTTTTTTTCATGTGTATGCTGAGGGTTTTTTTTAATATACTGTGAATTATTGTAATACTTGACTTTTGTTTTTAAACTATGTTCACCAAATGCATTTATTAGAATCAGCAAATCCTCTTAGTAAAGTTTACCCTGCAGATGTCGATAAACAGAGAAAGGAAGTGAGTTTTTTTTTTCCATTAGACAAGACAGAATCTTTGCTTCATAATCCCCTTTGCTCCTGGAAAGGTTTGAGTCTTGCTAAGCCTGTAATCTCTGACTCCCACAACATTATTTCATACTCAAAACGAAAGAGCAATTACCAGTATAAATGCAACATATTTCCTGCCCTTATAGATCCAGTAAATAAAAGAGAGAGTTAAAGGGGGCAAGACAGGGAGTGTGATTTAATTTTTTTTATTTCAAACTCACTCACCCAAAAACAAAAGAAGGAAAACTTGAAAAAAGTAAAAATAATGTTAAAGGAAAACAAAACTGATCAGCGATATCTGTTGGACATCATGCCTTATCAAAAGTTTGTTTTCTGACACATCAAAGACCAACACAGTTTTGAAGATGCTTTTGAAACTTTAACGGAGTGATGTGCTAATTCTTGTTTTTGTTTGGGAGTTTATAGTTCCCTATTTCAGCCAAAGAATATTCAAAACTTCTGCCTTTTTTGAGCAACTTGTCTTTTAGTCACCACTCGTCTGGCCTTGACAACCCAGTTTATCTAAAAGGTTCTAAATCAAACAGGCATCGCTCCCTTTTCACCTTGAAATAATATTAAAAAACAAATTACAGACCCGGGAACGCTTGCTGCACCTGCTAAAATATAAAAACAAATATTGCATAGTTATTTTTGCTGCGTGTGCACTCAACTTTGTCTCAGCAAAGGAAAGTACACCGACCAAAAGTTTCCTGTTGTGTGACCACATGAGAGAAATGCATCAAGGGCATGAATTCCTCGACTGAAATTTGTAATTATTTTTCTTTCTGAACTAATTTTACTGCTAATAAAACCATCCGTGGTTTAGTTAGTGCGCAGATGCTCGAAAAGTGCCCCCATTGCCCACTCAGCTCTCATTTGAAGTGAGAGTTGGGGAATTGAATCTAACGTTTCCTAATCTTTGTTCCATTATAAGGTACTGTTATAAATTTCTATTGACATTCATAAGCAGTAAAAGTATAATTTGTGTTCAAGGCTTCTAATTTTAAATCTGGTTGGTAGTGTGCAGCTGTTGATGGACTCATGGTATTGAAGTATATTTAATTTGAACTAAAGGATGCCTGCACCTCTTAACTGTAATATCTCAATTTGATAAGAACAGAGAAGGTATCGTTCATATTTCGGTTCTTCTCAGCTCTTTCTTCTTTTGTTTATCCATTTTTCTTCATTTGTCCCATGGTTTCTCTTATGTTCTTTTCACTTGAAAGAGAAAATTCAATTCAGCTGAACAAAAATCCAACAAGAACAAGCATTCATCTGCTGGTAAAGCTGGTGGAGCAGGTTGCCAATCCTAGGGTCGCTGGTTTGATCTCTATCTCCGTTCAAAATAGTCTGCAAGCACTGTGCATGGTAAAGTAAGAGTGCCTTTAATGTGACATTTCGAGACTGCGGAAGCTGTGACTTGTGCTTTCACAGTAAAAGCAAAAACAATAAAATAGCAGTTCAGATTTTTTGGGGCCAAAAAATGTTGTATGGCTTCAGTACATACAGTCCATGATATCAAAGTCTGTGCGAAACATTCTCCCATCATCCATTTTAATTAGCCCCCATTTCAGATTTTTCCCGTTGTTGCTGTTATTTAAGATATTCTGCGTTCCACAGCAGCAACTTCTCTATTCTAGTACTTAATTGCCTTGTTTAACAAAGTGGCAATCAATCATACCATTCACTAGTTACCTGTCACACTATCCAGCCGTGAAATGGAAGCGGGACACCATTCCATATTCTCTTTCAAGCAAAGCACTTTTTTTTTCTACACTTGAAGAAAATTTTTTTTTTCTTTCTTTTTTTTTTTAATTTGGCAGCGTGATCTGTCAATCTTTATTCTATACTTTTTCACTGTCCACTTTCCAGTGAGGGACCCTTGAAGGGATCGCATTTACAGAAAACTTCAGTTCCATTGCTTCTACAACAGCCAACCAAAATTAAAAGAACACCTGTGTTTTTTAAGATTACGCAAAAAAAAAAAAAAAAAGAAAAAAAAACCTGTCATATTCAATATTTTGACAGGATAAGATAGTCTGTATTTAGCTGTCGCAGTTAAGGAGGTGATGTTACATACGTATTATCAGCTCAGTTCAATAGAGGTTAGTTCCTTTAGATAATCCTGATAGTATACAGAGCCTAATAGGCCCGGAGAAGGATGAGTTTCAGGGAAGGATTTGGGGAACTTTATCATTTGATTAATGGAGCATTGATATGCATAGCTTATGAAATGAAAAGCCGGGGAATTGCTTCCCTATCTTGATGGGCTGATAATGTGAATGGGAGGGGGAGGACTTGCCTAACTCAGTCAACAGCACCTGTCATTACACCTTTGGTCCCTATCAGCCCGGCGATCTGTCTTCTCCTGGTCGGCTTCAGAGGGGTAATCTCACAAAGCAATTAGGACTTCCTCCTTCTCCCCACTGTATTTAAATGGCAAATTATAATATACCCTCCTCCCCAGCTGTGGCGGAGGCAGACGTTACAGCTGGCCGTTTACTCAACATGCCTAAAAAAAAAAAAAAAAAAAAGAAAGAAAGAAAGAGAAAGAAAACAACAGCCTTGGAATGAAAAAAAAAAAAATTCTTCACTCAAAATGGTGGTGAAACTGTGGACAGGTGGGCCATTCAGCCACATAATCCCTGCTGATTAAGAGGATGTTCGGGTCTTTTGTCATCAACGCTCAACTGTTCATCTTCTGTATCCACTTCATTTAACTGTGAGCATATTTTGACATCCCTGACACACAGAGCTCCACAGTTTGAACATCAGTTTGGGTTTGTGGATGCTCAGCACTCCATCCAATCCCTCTATGGTGACCACAAGCCAAAACCAAAAACCTGGGAAGGATCATTTCCAGGTGATCGTTTTAGGATAAAGACGGCAAACTGAAAACACAGTCTATTTTCAAGTGAGCATGCTTTATCAGGATCTTAATATATCACGCATTTGGAGTCATGGTGAGTTAGTTTATCCCAATTATCTTGAATGAAAGGCAAGGTCCGCCCTGGACAGCTCATTAATTAATTACGCAGCAGGATAAAATGCTTCCCCACCACACAGATTCAAGCATCACTCCACTTAACAATCGAGTCTTTTGACTGTGGAAGAAAGACGGAGAATGCAAAGAAGATGAAACACATGCAGAAGGAGGACATGCATGCAGTTTTTTCTATTCTTCCTGAAATTTAAATTTTTCCTGCAAAAGTACAGAAAAAAAATGAAACAGAAATGTAGTATTTCAATACAGTGTTATTCGCTAGTAAAATACATATATTACTGAAGACAGATAAAGTCTCATTACACTGAAAACTATCACGACAAAAAGTAAATCTGCATCAAAGGGAGAAGTGGTTAACAGATACAGAATATATTACGTCATGCATGTAGAAACACTGTTTTTACTGAATATTTGTATTGCCTTTTTTCTTCAAAATGAAGCTTTAATTAGAAACTCTGATCAGTCTGTCTGTGCTATTCCACACAAATACAGAAACCTCTTTAAAAACCTTGTGGATGAAAGTGAACTACTGCCTCATATTGATGGAGAACTCAGCTTTTAAATTTTTTATTATTATTTTTTTTTTTTTTTTTTTTTAACTCTCCTTTGTCACATCTTCCCACACTGAAAAGTCCAACAAAAACAAACTGTCAGCATAAGTGGTGCAGGTGGGAAACTGGAGCACAGGAGGTACCATAACTACTGGCTCTCAGCAGGTCAGCTGCCATCATTTCAGCGACTGATGGTGCTGACCAGCCAGAGTAGCGGGAGCGGCACTGCTGCTTTATATGAAGTGTGACTAATGGACTGAGGTGCCACATACCAGCCTTTCTCTTACCTTTCCATCGTTGCAGTAAAACACATGGAAAACACTGGTGTTTGTGGCTGCCCAAAGAGCTTGTCTAAAGTCTGACAGCTGGCTGAGCTTTAGTGTTTATAGATTACGCCGGGGCGTCTGCAGACAGCAACTGCAGGTAGGCCTTTTAAAATGTGCACATATAATATAATGTGATAAATGTTGGAGATTTGATTTCAGATTCAGCCATTTCTGTCAGGGGAAAAAAAGAGAAAAAAAAGTAAGATTTAGCTTCCATTTGTTTTAAGGTAGAATAAAAGCTACCAGTCACAAACAATTTAATTCAGTCCTCTGAGGACAACTGTGAGAAACAAATCCAACACAAAGCATGAAATAAACAAAAGGACACACACACACACACACACACACACACACACACACACACACACACACACACACACACACACACACACACACACATGTATTTGGGTGTTTACACTAAAATGTAATGCTTTGGCAATGTCTGTGGGGAATCTACAAGACAGATGAAACGCAGAGTTAATTTGTTGTTGATTGTGTGGTATCTAAACTTCAATAAGGCTATTAAACTAAAAGGAAGACATCTGCATGCTTGCAGATTGTGTGTTTTCTTTTGTTTTTTTTTTTTTTGTTGTTTCTTTTGAAGTGGTTCATTATCTAATTACCTTACATTGACAACCAATTGCAAATTAAAGTGAAGTAATCACAGCACGGGCTGTTGAACTGGATTTGAGCATGAGCTTCGCTTGTAGGGGTCAATTAATTTCAATGCGTTTCCATTTCAAACCAGCTATGCAAGTTAACAGGCGACATGTGGTTTTCTAGTTGATTATGCCAGCACACTGATGTGGTATCAGCGATACGTTGCACTGAACGCCTTCAACAGCTAAATGTGAATCAATGCGTGTTTGCTTGTTTGTGTAACTGTAACTAGGTGCATCAATTCAATAATTATCACACCAAAAACGTGTGCTTTTTACTTAAAAACAGGGAAAATTAGCCATCCCATAGCCTACTTTGAATACTTAATGACAATTGAAATGAGGAACGGTGGCAGTCTGTAGTAAATCAAGATGGTCCTCGACTTGCCAGCTGCACACGCACCCTGTTACAGCTTCAAGTTCACTTTTCAGATCCATTGCTGGTGACCTTGCTGTTCCTACAGCAGTTCATCGCTGCATTCCTGCTTGTATGACAACATAAATCTGGGAAGGAAAAGTATGCCTCTGTGCAGAGGATCTAACCCTGTGTCATTCAGCAGCCTGGTTCTGGCAGCCTGCCCAGTCCTCGGGATACTACTGTATGTTATTGTTGGGCTGTTTTGGACCTGCTCGAGATATAAAGCTCCTTGTTGTTTGTGAGTATAAACAGAATTGTAGAGTGTCCAAATCCCTCCTCACACAGCCAGCTCAACGTGAGCATGTGCACGAGTGACCTGCCTTGCAATTCTGTATAGAGACAGATCATACAGCCACTATTAAAAACTGTCGATCACACAAAAAAAATGTAAAATCCATAATTTGAATTTTTGTTGGTTTTATTGTTGTCTCCAGTTTTCCTCCTTCAGTGCTGTGAGCGTGCCACATATAGGCAGCTGACTATACAGATTCACCACTTCTCCTCCTTCTCCATGTCCCAGATTTTTTTATCGCCTGTGTTTGCAGGTGGCTACGGATGATTAGCTGAGGCATGTCTTGAAACTTCCAGGCTTCGCGTTCTCTCTCTGTCTTTCCCTTTCTGAGCAGCAACAATGCAGCATGTCTATATTTTACCCTCTCATCACTGTTGTGTTGCTGTTCTCTCCTCTTCTCCTAATTAGTAAGCCTACCTTGCAACCCATCCTGTTTTTATCATGTTTACCACTAACTTTCATCGAAAATGAGCACAAAATAAATTTATATTGGAATATGTCAAGTCAACACATAAACAACGCAAACGGGCGCAGCAAACAAAGACAGTGTACAATAAACAGATGAGCAAAATGTTTGTCAACCAAATGGATGTTCGCTGTTTGTACGTAGAAGCACTTGCATAGGAAAAACAAACATCACTTTTGATTTGCAAGTCACAAAATCTAATTAATGCAGTTAAAATTGATGTCCCTTTTTGAAATGAAAAACAGCTGAGGCACTTAATCCTAAAGAACTGATTTACTTCTTCACCTGAGTAAAGTCCAAAAGTCACGCTGGATATGAATCATCTATAAATGTATGTCAACTGGCATCCGGCCATGCTGGGTCAGTTAATGCACTGTTGATGTTCGCTCCCTCTATCCATAAAGCTTCAGAGAAAAAACAGCTCCTGACAATAATCTTTCTGCAGATCAGTGTCATAGTGAACTCTTTATCAGTGAGATCAGACTGACACAGTGAGATGAGCAGTAATTTTCTGGTGGGAAAATAGTCAACATACAGCTGGTATAATGAGGAAGTGATGTTAAAGCAGTGTGAGGAGTCATCCAGTAAGACCACTATCAGTTGATGGAAAGCAACAAATCAGATGGCATCAGGCTGAGGAGCAAAGCGGACGTGTTCTGTGATCAGTCAAATATGTTAACAAACAGATGTAGTTATAAATAGCATGCAATTAGAGTTGTTGGAGTTGTCTTATTAAAAAGCAATTTAACCCTCAGACCTTTGGGGGGAAACTGCCAGATCAAACTCAATATGAACAGTAGCATGTTCTGAATGTAATAGTAAAAAAACATAACTTGCTAATAATGTTATAAAATTGTAAAATAAATAAATAAATAAATAAAAATTAATATATTAAACAGAATTAATATACCTGACTTTGTGGTGCTTCAAATACACTCAGCTCTAACTTTCAATATCATCCAAATCCTAAAATAATAGAGAAACCAAAAACTTTACAGCGATTAACACTTTTTTTTTTTTTTTTTTTTTTTTTTTGCCACCCCTACTCATCGTCACACTTGGTATGTTCCACTAAGTTTACCAGAAAATGGTGAAGCCCCTCCTACTTCCTGTTTGACAGCCAGTCCTGGATCCTGGTGGTGAGCAGGAGTAAACACAGAGCCTCAGACACCTTGGAAGCAAATGAACAAACACCAAGAACACAATTATGTAAGTGTCTTTTGATTATTCTTTCCAATATTCGAGTATTTCAGTTGGTGTAAAAATGATCAAGTTTGAGTGCAACCAATTAACCAAACACAGACATGCTCAGCTAGCAGGCCGAAGCCTGTCCTCTCTGGCATCACTCCAACCCAACAATGGTTTTGACAGGTCAATGTAATTGTTTTTGGGTTGGGGGGGGGGGGCATTTTTCTAGCATTTCTGATGCATCAGTCTTGCTCCTTCAGCACATTTACCCATTGATGATGGATGAATGCACTGGTGAATTTCTGATGGTCTGATGTGAATAAATATTGGTTCACTTATTCCAGACAGCTGACAAGTAAACTGTGTTGCGCCCCACAGATTGAGATGTTGGAAGCAACGGAGTTCCTTTTAGTACCTCGGGTATAGATTTTGTGTTATAATATTCAGTGTATAGTTATAAACTGAGTAGCACCTTTCATGCTGGGTGGATAGATCTTTAAACATGACTCCTGTGGGGAAGCTTAATCTGCAGCCAATGGAGAAGAATGACTTTTCTGCTTGGCTGAATAGGCCGCAGCCTGCCGGCCCTTGTGACTTGTCAACTCCAGAGTGCTGGATGTCTTGTTTATAAATAAAGATTTTTGTGAGTATAATTTCATCCAAGCTTTTGACATTGTCACTGACATCAAAGTCATTTCTTTTGGCCAGCTGAGAAAACGAAGTGTTTTCGTAGGGACAGACTGCGCACAAGCATGGCCGTGCATCCCTGAAAACTGTTTATCACGCTGCTTGAGCTGACCTCTGTTAAAATGCTCACTTATCAGACCGGATCATCTGCTTCACAACTAAGACTCCTGATTTTAAATCAGTGTTTTTTTTTTCCCTTCTTTCATCTAATTAACTAAATTGTCTTAATTACATAATTGTCATTTTGGGCCTTCCACAGGGGGTGGGAAGTGCAGTGACGGGGGATAATGTAATCTGATAATAGGCCTGTGAGCCTGAGTGAGAACATTAGATATAAATTCAATAATGCAAGATTTGTGCTTGGACAATTGGATTTTGATTGGCATAATTGACAATTACCATTCACCAGCATGTAACGCAGGCCATTGCTCTGTCTATGAGAGTCATTTGTTGTTGGAACAAAACAAGACACAGAGAAACAGTGACAAACATCAATTTTGTTCTTCATTACCAAGAATATCTGTCTTCGTCATCATTAGCATCATGGGGGGAAGAAAGCACCGTGTGAACATTTTTAAAGCACATGTTTTCTAAGATGACTGCTGAGTAATCTTTTCAACTCAGAAAACAAAACATATACAGAATTTTACCAGTGACATGGTGTTCTCATTTCCAGGTTTTGTAGATGCTGTGATATGTTAGGACTTCAGTATAACTTATCATGACTCACAATAAAATCTATAATAGAAAATATCACAAGAATAACAAAAGTGGAATGAACATAGATGAACTAATCCCTTTCTCAGGCTGTAAAATCACCTATGACTCCATCGATGTGCATCACCTTCCACCAAATATTCATTAGAAAAGACCTGTGCTCTAAGCAACCTGCGTTTGGTTACAGTACGGTGGTGTTGACATTGACTGGTGGTCTTGCAAATGAGAGGATACGGCAAAAAATAACTGAAACTGCTAAAATGTAATTTCTTTCTTGTTTTTTGACTACTTTTTAAGTATAATAGTTCCCAAAAGCAATGTATACTCTCGTAAGAGTAGCAGACATTTCCTGCAGTCCTGTTCAGTGTTAGGCTTGTTTACTCAGAAATAAAATAGAGCATCTATTGCCAAAAATGTTAAAACGTTCCTCATATATGGGTCTGTTCACAGTAAGGCATGTGCTAACGCAGCCAGAAAAATATATTAATTACAGTTCCCCCATGCACCATCCGTCTATAAGAACAGATGCATTACATCATGTACAGAGTTGGTCCTTAGAAAGATCGAGAACAATTCATGTAATTTCCAGCATAGAAGGCATGTATGAAGAAAATCAATATTCCTTTTATGGCTGACAGATTTGCAGCTTTATACAATCAAAGCAATTATTCAAAATTACTCATACTAAGAGGTCTGAACCGCTATTGTTTCTTTAGAAAACTGTAGTCTTTACTTTGGTTCAAACGCTGCATCGCTTTTTTCACAGCGGTGGCCACTTTGCTGCATAATGGTAAATGAAGACAGGAGCACCACAGTGGAAGCTCAGCTGTCAAACGGGCTCTGTAGTATCTGGTAATGTCCACCTTCCCTTAACTTTACTAAATTCCATTTGACAAACGCTATAAACATCAAGGGAATAATTCACTGGTCTGTTGTGTCCAAAATGTAATTCCAGGCTCCATTTGGCAAACATGCAGCACCGTTCGTCACCCAGTTTTAAGCATCCCTAAAATGAGATATGCTATTTCCAGTATTGTGCCATAGGGGTGTCTTACAGCTGCAGGTGGACACAAAGTCTGGTCAAACTGAAAGAAGGATGAATGCAGCAACAAGCTGAGAGGTTTTTAGGTGTCCTTGGAACAACATTTTGCAGTTTCAGCTCCCAGTGAACCAAAGCAAACCACCAAGACAATGCTGGAGCGGCTTCAAGCCACGTCTCCGCTCTTGAGTGGTTCAGCTGGAGTGTGGACCCCACCCAACATCTGTGGAGACATGTGAAGATGGCAAGGAACAGACACTCCCAATCCAATTCCGCTCTAGAGAATCTGCCACAGTGAATCAGATATGCTGGCCAAATCTAAATGTCCAAATCCTGTAGACCCTCAACCAAAGAAAACTCAAATCTCTGCTTGCTGCTGCCACGGAGGAGTTTTTAATGAAGGCAGCCGTGTATTAGGTGGTCTTAAAGGTTATAATATAATCCAGACTCATAACCTGCACTTTATTTCCTCCCTCTGCTCACGGATGGCTTGAGTTGTCCTTGCACAGGGCCCTGACCTTCAAGTTTCTTCCAGTGATGAACAAGCTTCATGGCCTTCGAATGGCAGTCCCTGTTTGTGTTTCAGGATATGTAAATCACTTCAAGACTACGAGTTAAATGTTTTGAACCAAAGTGCAATTTTTGTCAATTAGCCATCAACATAAAGCACAGAAATATTCCCCAAATTCATATTTTTTGTAAATCTGATGCAATATCTTCTATTTAACACAGCTTGAATATTCAGTTAGAAACGAATAATTGCCATTGCATTTTTACCACAAGCAGTGGGAAATAAGCGATAGCGTTTCTGTTTGATCCCCTCTTCAAGTATGAGAGCCGAGTCGAATAGGAGAATAAGGGAAGCAAAAAGTTATTTGAGTGCTTCAACCTTGCCGGTCTTGCTGCCATCAAACCATTTATCTTCCTTTTTTGTTGCTCGGCGCTCATTAGTCTTGATCTAATTTTCTTTGCCTGTGCCCACTCACAAAGGCATCCAATTAAGTGTCAGCCATGGTTCCTCTTACTTCAGACTGTATGCTCAAATAGACAGTGATTTAAAAAAGCAGGCCGGCTGAAGAACCTAACACATAGGGATTGTAGGAATTCACTGAAACGCTTGATAACCTGATGTAATACCTAGTTACATGACTGCATATATCTAATTATTGCATCATGTTTTCTATTCACTCCTTCCCATGTATTTTTTTTTTTTTTTTTTTTTTTAAGGTCTGTCTCTGTCCGCACCGGTCCGTCACTGCCTGAAGTATCATCTGATGTCTGCTTGATCTCATCTGTTTGAACTGTACCAATATGCGGCACTTTTTTGCCATGTGTGAAGTTTACCCCTCATGATTTATTCATTCACATATTAGCAGTTTGCATACAAAATAAGTTCCACATACTGTCCGTGCCACATTTCCCTGATGCGTATTTTGTGACATTCTTTATAGAACTGGTGAAATGAGAAATGGGTACAATAGCTGTGCAGTCCACGTACAGAGAATTGCATTTGTTGTTTGAATTTGCAAGGTAAATGAAAAGCCTTTCTATTGTATCGTATATTGAATAAAACCAAAGGATCTCTCTTGACAGAATCTATTAGCAAAACTCTGCTTATGCTGTGTTGCTTAGTCAGCTGCAGCTGAAAATGAATTTAGGGAAATCACAGCTGAGTGCAGAAGGCACTGAGTGGGGAAATATTTTGAAATATGCGGCACACTTTTAATCCTTGCGATCACAGTAAGTTAGAACATTATTTAATGGGCTGAAACATTACATCTCACCTTTTGAACACAGTGCCCTGTAACTTAAAAACTCATCCTCAGTTCTCAGCAGTATTAGAAGTGCCTAAATGGTTGGGATCATGCACGTCAGTCGACAACTTCATCAATTCAATGCGTTGCAAACCTCTCTAACAATGTTGTCCAGACGAGGAGCAGCAGGAGATAATTACCAATTATATGAGCAATACAGCAGTAAAACAGTCTCTGCAGCTGAAAGCCCCAAAAAGGCCATCACTAGGTATTAAATGACCAATTTATTTTCTCATTATGCAAGAGTTCTTTATTTGTGCCCAATTTACAGCACTGTACATCATAATTATACTGAATTTTGCTTTTGGATGATATATGCTGGAGTATTTTCAAAACCTACATATCCTTGTTTTAGATGTTCCCACGATTCAAGCCGATGATTAAAGACTATGCGAAATGTTAAAACTCTCATAAATCGAATGGGAAAGCAACACATTAAAAATGGTTTTTAGTGCGCAATTACTGTTCATCTATCCTGCCCCCAGAACTTTAAAGCGGTGATACGAATTGCTGCAGCCCGTATCTGAGACGGTGTAGCCACGTGTGGAACTCTGGGTCACCTATTACCTGAGAGTCTCTGTCCAACTCATCTACATGTGCAAGCTACAGAGAAGATGCTATCTCAATAGGAAATGAAAGTCATTCTCACCTTTTACTAGCGTTTTGTATAACGAGAATGAGACGCCATCATTCATAATGACACTGATCATCTATAACAGTTTGAGATATGATAAAAGAAAAAAAAAAAGGAAGCCAACCCAAGCTCATGTAGAAATAACCTCTTTTCCAATTCTGATTTCTATGGATCCACCGACTTTAACCTTGAACAGTGACAGATAATAGGTTTGTCATTGGCGAGCTTCCTCCCTCTCACATAAAGAACCTTTAAAAGAGATATATCTCCCTGTTCTTATGCTGATGAAGTCCGCGGCGTTTTGGGATTCCATCTCAATTCATTCTCATTTAACTTCCTACAGTATCTAATTTGAATTACCTGACAGGATCATTAGAGCAGAAGTTATCAACCCTGCCTGGAGATGAGACGTGTCCTTTAGCCATTGAGAACCGGTCACCTTTTTTAACTGACGTAGCTACCTGTGACCTGCTTCATTCAAGGTCGGGGTGAAAATATTGATCATTAATTTTAATTTTCTAGCAACCATGATGTTTTAACCGCGATGGCACAACAACACTCTTCGTTGTTTTAACAAACAAATTCCCATTTTGTGTGTGTGTGTGTGTGGTTCGGTGCCCCATGTCAGTCACATGTCGGTGTCCTTGATCAAGACAATGAAAGGCTGTACATCAGTGGGGAGATGTGAATAAAAGTGTGAAATCGTTTGAGACTGCTGAAACCAGGGAGTTTTGAAGTTCTTTCTCCGTAGTGTATCAATGCAAGGACGTTTTGGCTCTGTGGAAAGCACTTATCCCCATATACAACATTTAGAAAGTCATTGAAAATTCTCTTACCCTGACATTTCGATATGAGGACATGTTGGTTGGGCTCCAGCCAGGATTCAAAGTTTAAGGCCGCTTTAATGTCCTGGTTCATCTCTGACTGGCTTCATTATATTGTTACACTTCACTGAAATGGGAATTTTGTGAGACAATTTGGTTCAGTTACCATTACTGTGATCATTAGCAAGTGAGCTTTTTGCACTGGATTTAATGAAACTTACATGACTTCTGCAAGTACCGTCAGCACAAGTCCAGCGTTTGAATTATCCAGGATCTAATACACGTTATTTATCAGGATTTAAAGGTATTTTGAGTTGCTAAAAAACAAAAAGGTAATTTTTAAGTCTGTGATAAATTTTGATCTTTCTCCACACTTTCACTTTTGGAGCATAAACCTGTAATCATGGGAGAGTCATGGGGAGGTACAGCTCTTCATGATTTGACTTTGATGATTTTTAACTTGTGAATTGAAAACTACAGAGAGTCTGAAAGCTGCAGCAGATGTTGATTTTGACAATCAAATTCATGCATTACTTGACCAACACATGATCATGAAAACTATGGCGACTCTATTTTAGTGCCTTATGTGAAGAGTATTGTTTCATATTAAATGGCAAATAATATATTGTGTAGGCTGGAAAATTTACTGTATTCTGGTTTCATTTGAAGTCTCAATAAGACCAACCAAAGACTTTAAATTACATTCTGTGTGGTATTTGACGGTTGATCTCTATTTTCTTCAAGGTGATTAATTACATTTTTTTCACATCAGTTTAGTTAGCTAGTCAGTTTTTCATTTGACTGATTATTTGTTGCATTGAAGCAGCCTAGATTCACCCACTTTCTATCATGTGGGATCAGTGTTTTGTCAGAGAAATTGCCTGCGAGTAAACTCACTTGTGAACTTGTGTGAAATTTTCAGCACTGATTTCGTGCCTTGTTTCACTGAGAATCCAGCTCAGGTTCATCAAGGTGTCTGAAAATAGTTTAAAGTGCTCTGTGCAAGCAACAGGAAACTTGAAAACTTGAATTTGAAACTCTGTTTGAAAATGACAATAATAATATACTTTATTAATCAGAACTTTTCAAAACTCTACACAATCTACATAATGAGCATGCTAAAAAGTAAAAACATGGTAAGAACGTTCAAAAACATCAAATGACTCACAGTAGTTACACACTACACAAGCTGTAGTTTGGACGCCTTTGTGCCTGTGATTTCTGCTGGTATATACACTGATTGACAATGGAGATTGCATGTCAGAAATAAGTAACATTCTAACAAACCCATATTTTATACACGTCTGGAGAAAAGCACAAATGTGGACCATCCATATTTTATGGGGAAGGCTAAGGAAACTGCAGACATGATGTCTTGGTTTCTGTGTGAGTCGCCACATTATCGCTGTGTCTGTCTTGTGCTCGCACAACACTTTAAAAGCAAAATGCAAATCCAATTAATTTCAGCTCAGCCAGATCCCTGGCCATCTTTTCTCATTCTGTCACACAGATTGACAGCCTTATATTTGGACTTTCCCATTTGTTTCCTTGGATCAAAATCAAATGCTCTTCAAGTCTTATTCTCGCTAACCACATGAGAGCCACTTGAATTAAAACTTGGGGATGGCTTGTAGTTTTCTCGATGTAGGAGGTCTTGATTGTGCTCCTTGGGTCAATTTCAATCAGCACAACTCCTACAGTGGTGGAGTCCTTTGTATTAGTTCCTGGTTTCTCTCTTTCTCTCATTTCCTTTGTTTACGAGTTACTTTATATGATGTTATGCCTTGAATTGTGACTTATAAAAACTCTTTTATGAAGATGGTTCCTACCCAACAATATTTTAACGCTCATCCATCACTCTGACAGTGAATTCATGATGAAAGTCTAAGGATGTGGTGATTAATCTATTTTTAATTACTTTTAATCATCCTTGTCTGAAGAGCTGTTTGAGGTTAGAACGTATCCTTGACAAAAGGTGACTGATCATTGCATGTTTAAATATACCGGTGGAGATGAATCACTAACTGGATATTTAAAAAGCTTCCAAAATAATGTATCTTCCGGGTAATGATAATAAAGTAATTATGGTAAATTTGTGGAATAATTTCTCAAAAAAACATGAAATTAATTGAATATTTCCTCATTTAGGGCCTTTTCAAACAAAAGTTTTGTGCTAAAAAAGGCATTGTTTTTCCATTTGGTGTTTACAGACGTCAATGATTGGTTTGCTAACAGGACAAAACAAGAAACGTTAAAAACACTTCCTTAGATATGGCAGGCCACAGCAGCAGTTGGCAGATGGTCCCAGCCAAGTAACTCTACTGTGTAAACTTCGAAGCACTGGGCAGCACAACGCCCTTCTGGAATCCACCCATGTTGGTGATCTCCTTGATCAAATGCTAAGAATCTATTGACTGCAACTATAGTGTGCATTTCTTAGAGAGATTGTGTATTTCTTAGAGTGTTTCAGTGAGGAGGCCATTTTCAAATTGTTTTAAGGGACTGCAAACTCCTTAATTTTATTAGTTTGTAAGGCTGGAAGAAAGCTGTATCATGTGATGCCTTGTGCATTTATATTCATTATTACATAATACTAATGAGGGCAAAATGAAGCATCAGTCACTGGACTAAAACAGGTAAGCATTTGATATCTAAAGATAGATTTGTCTTTTCACAAAAGTAAAAACCCCAAAAGATTTCACTGTTTTCCCCACAATGCTGTCAATGAAAATGGGGAATTCATCCCTTTGGTATGACGTTCCCACTACTGGAGGAAGACAGAACCAGAATCAAAGACTAAAGCATTCCTTCACAAAAGTGTTAGGTTTTTATTTTGTTTCATTAGTACCTTTATAAAAGTAAATTACTTTTATACGTACTTTTAACATAATTGTATTACATTAAGTGTAGTACTTGTATTACTAAAGTGTAGTACTTTAAGTAATACAATTGTGTATCTGATTGAAAACAAGCTGAAAAGCTGACTGAAAGTCAGAGGAGTCATTTCCTTTTTTTGTCTTAAAGTTATTTTATAGAACTGTGCATTAAACACAGAAATAATTGGAATCAGTTTTACCTTTCCCTCACTTTTGAAATGCCTGTTTTGTTGGATTGTGGTTATTATCATGCATTACCTTGAAAAGAAGACAAATCAATGGAAAGTTCAAAAAAAGTCCTGTGAATTCAAAACTTTATGGAGTAATTGGCATGCAGAGCACTGCTAAAATCTATAATTACATTTTTTTGGTTCTTGAATTTGTAGCAACCACCTTTCTACATCCCCCCTGGCCTTCATCAGTGCTGCTTCTGCCAACATTACTTTGGATCATTTACAAAAGCAAAAGGTTTCTATGACACTGGAACAAACAAAGAATGAGTCCATTAAAATCAAAAGAGCCAAATCCTGCCGGGGTGCTATGAGCCGATAATCTTCACCTGCCTCCTCAGAGTAATTTATTGCCAAAGAGGAACAAGGTTTAAAGTGTCACATGTCCCAGTAAGCAAATCCAAGTCAGCCTACAAATCTGCAACGTCCAATGTTCCAGACAAGAAGTCGTGTATGGGCATGTTTAATGTCTCCCGCTGAATGAGACGACGCAAACTTTGGAAAAGTTCATTCAAATTCATTCACATACTGATGAAGCACATAGCTGACAGGTTTCTCTGGTCTCTTCCCCTGAATGCCTTATTAAAATCTGTGGGGCGGGGAGAAATCTCTTGAGTTGAGCCTTCAACTTGTCTGGTTCGAGGTTTCCAATCACTTCTTCACATGCTTACAGACCACCCCAGCTCCCAAAACTTATGTTCTCTTAAAGCTAAAGTGCAATCTCATTATGTCATGTTTTTAGAAAGTCATGTTTGGGATCAGTTGCAGCTCTTGTACCACTTTAAAAATCATAAACAACTCAGTCTTTGACCCTTTAAATCCTTGTGAGGAAGGGTGAAATTGAGTGACATGTCACAAATTTGAATGGACATCCTTCTTTTTCCCCAAACCTAGCCATGTAGTCTATTTTAGAGCTGGCAAAGAGAAACAGAAAGTCGCACACAATTAAAATTCTTTGCATTATGGGAGAAATTACAACACACACACGCATGCATGCACAGGAACAGCATGCAGGCATAAAGCACATACTGGTGTGTATCTGTAATGCGAGAATGCTATTGACTACTGTATGTTACACACACCCGCTTACTGTTTTATATACTGCACTATGCAACTTTTCACGACATCTCGTATTTATTGATTCTGTCATAGAAACTTGTTTAATATTTAAAGATTTAATTAATGATTGAACAAGGCCACACCTACACCAACCTGTACACAATTTATACCAATAAAACTGTCAGTCAAATTCAGAACACACAAAAACAAAAATCATTTAACACAATGCTAATGTTTCAAGTGCCACAAGGTCTCTTACAGTAAAATGTTTAATAATGACTGATGACCAGGTGAGGTCAAAGCTTATGAATATGATAAATAGAGCATAGCAGTGGTTTTCAAAGTATATAGTGGGCTTCCTCTGGGCAGTACCAGAGAATCAAAGGGTAGAAGCAGGAAAAACCTGAGGAAGAAAGCACACTTTATAGATCCAATTGAGGAAATTACTATCCTGCATTAAACCCGTCCTTTTCATAGTTAACCTTAACATTCACAGAGAGGTGTGCTGCCGCAGTGTGGCATCCGGGGAGCAGTTAAGATTAAGGGTGCTGTTCAAGGACCAGCAGTGGGATTCAACCCGGTGAACTTCCAATGCCAACCCCACTTCTCTAATCTCCAGGCCACCACTGCCGTAAAGGTAGCATTCCAATATATATCCTCATTCATCCAGGTAGGAGGCATCTCAGGGAAAATATAATAAGGTCAACTGGACTTGGTCATATGTCTTGGAAGAGGTTTCTTCTTTCTCCAATTGGCTTCGTCGGTTCATGTTGTTACCTTGACTGGACGAGTGTTTGTTACCCAAGGTTTCATATGTTAATGACCTTGGGTTTCTCTGCTGTGTAGCTCTCTGACACTCTGTTGTCTTCTAATGACTTTCAATGTGATTATTGGACTCACTTATGTTCACGTAAGATCATGACCCTTTGAGGATGGAGACAAAGAAAAGAAAGAACAATGTGGTCAAAACCTCCTCGTCCGCTAAGAGGTTTTTTTTCACATCCACATTTCTTGCTTCTCTCTCAAATCGTCAGTCCTCTCTGTTCAAAATGCGTAAATTGCTGTCTTCAAAGGAGCATCACTGTTCTTTGAGGTGTGAATAGACAGCTGAGTCTGGACCTGTGTTGGGCCATACATTTGACAGTAAGACTTTTCCCTCCTTTGATTTCTTTTGAGATGAAATCATAACAAAAAGAAATAAGTGAGAGATAAAATTTAAGGCTGCTTGATCAAAATAAGGGAGGCAGCTCAAAAACATATAATAAGCTAGAGTGTAAAACTCAATTTATATTTGCATGGCATGTTAATGGAAACTTTTTCATTGTGAAATTATGTAACAAGCACAAGAACTGCAAGCAACAATGTTACAATGAAAACTGTAGATTTCTCTGTTTGATTCTTATTTTGGTTTTTTGATGGAAATAATTCCACATTGTACCAGGACAGAACAGAGCAAACAGTGACAACATATAAAACTAAAGTCAAAAGCAGTCAAAAAAAAACATACAAACCTCAGTCCGAAACATAATACAGTGTTATTTGTACTACTTAGTGCCAATATGAGTGTTTCAATCGACAACATAGAAGTTTAGCAGCTTCTTCTGATGTTATTTGAGAATTGAGAATATTGAAGGCTACCTCTTCACAAGTGTTTTGTGCCACCATGGTCACCTGCCCCTAACAGGACAGTCACTGAGGACCCAGAACTCACCCAGTCATCAGTCAGAGCCCGACAGCTTCACCTTTTCACATCCAGACAGCAAATAAAACACATAATGAGCTCTTTTTTTTTCTTCTGAACACTTTTACAATTTTTTTTTTACCCAGAAAAACATACAATAAATATCACATTTATCACTGAATGTCTTAGATTGTGAACATTTTCATTTCAAGAAATAAAAACCAGCTGTTTCGTGATGAAGCTGGAAACATACAGTTTTCTCTTGCTTGACAAATATCAAGCAGGGGTCTGCTTTTTGTGATTGCAGTGTTCCATGGCATTTATACTTTTACTTAACTCTTGATCTTGGGTGAATCTCATGCACGTTTTTGCCTCCGGGTAACAGACAGCTGAATAATGAATGCATCAATGCATTTATACTTTGATAAGTGTATCAGTAATGGAAGAAAAAGTATTGTACAGAATTATCGTAGCTGCAATAAAACTGTTTTCCTGAAAACAGAGTATGATTGTGGTTAATTATTGGAATAATAATTTTTTGGCCGTAGTCGTGCAGCCCTACCCGGACACTGCATTTACTGATCCAAAACAGGAAACAGACGGCGATTTCCAGGAGGATCTACCATCTCTCATCCGTTCTTTTGCTCTATCATTTTTATCATGAGGGAGTAAAATCCATCTCCCTCAACAGAGATTAAAGCTTTATCAGCAGAGAGGGGAGAAAAACACACCAAATAAATTCATAGACTAATACAAACGTCAAAATACTGGAAACTTTGAAGTATTACAAGTAAAACTCACTTCATACAACATTGCACGCAAATGGTTAATGTTGAATTGTGGAAAAATATGTGATAAAAATGGTCTTATGATCCAAAAACAAGACAAAGACAGAAGCTTTCTCTCATTATACCAGTAAGTCACATTTGATAATTTTATTTTGAGTTCATTTCATTTTAATTATGGAGGCTGCGCGTTGGTGCAGTCAGTGATTAGCACTCTTTCCTCACAGCAAGAAGGTCTTAGGTTCAAATGCCTCTCTGTGAGGAGTTTGCATGTTCTCCCTGTGTGTGCATGGGTTCACTCCAGGTACTCCGGCCTCCTCCCACCGTCCAAAAACATGCATGTGAGGTTAATTGGTAACCCTGAACTGCCCCTAGGTGTGGGTGTGAGTGTGTGTGGTCGTTTCTCGCTATGCGGTGAACTGTCCAGGCTGCACGCTGCCCTCCCCCATTAGAGGCAGGGTTTGACTCCGGGACCCCACGACCACGAAAAGGATAAGGGGCTCAGGAAATGAATGGAAAAAAATGAATACATTTTAACTATATGGTATTAGTTTTAACCTGTATTTATTACACAGAATTCTTTGTAAAAGCTTATTTTAAATGTGAAAGAAGAGGAAATAAATGCGCACATCCAATCCTTAACCCATCTTTTTTTTTTTAGACTTAATTTTAAACCAAACCAAACTATTGGTTTATTTCGCACTTATCAGTGACCAAAGGTGATTGTGCTCTTTAATTACCACTGATTTATCAGATTGAGACACAAAATGTAATTAGTCAGGTTCAAGGAAATACTGAACAGTTTACCTTAACCTACCTTCATTTGGGGAGTCGCATTCTTTACTTCAAAGTTGATGGTTAAAAGTATTCCCTGTCATCCCTCTTCACCTCATCATCATCTGTACAAAGACATACTTGCTTCTTTCAGCATAGGCAATTTGTCACACAACTTTCTTTCCTTTTATTATCATAATTGCTTTGCCCACTCGAGGTTGATATATACGTTACACACCTTGCGTTGTTGCAGCCTTCACAACCAGGCTGTTAGGTCATTTTTCATGAAAGGATTGCCTGACCTCATTGCACTGCAGCATGCTCATGTTTATGTGTAATAATCCCCCAAAGTAGCTCAGGGTTGTGCTTTCAAGATGATATCTTAATTACTGAAGGTAAACCGCGGTCTCCGTGACACTATCAGGTACACACAGCTTCCTGGCCATGATTTGATTGAGGAGACTTTATTTGACAGACAGTTTATCTTTCACTTTAATTAGGGGCAGATTTGGAGAGAGACACTGCAGGTTAATTTCAGTCACATTCATTAAGATACACAAATGTATAATAATTCTTGTTCGGTGTAGTTATCTACACCGATATAGAGTGATTAATTGGATTTCACCTTTGGCTTTATGACCTGTCTACAAGGGTGCCTATTTGGGCTTGAAGCTCCAGACGCCGCTGTCTGGTTGCAGTCGATCGTCTATTAATGTTTGTGCTTTGTCACTGTGATAATTGGCAATACCTCCAGCACACAAACACCTATCTAATTAGAAGAGCTACCCACCGCTTGGAAAGACATCTGAGAGAATCTCAAATGTGATTCAGGACTCCTTTAGAGCTCAGAAAAATCGTTAAACCCTATTAATTTAATATATAAAAAGTAGTTGCCTCGGTGTGACATTTATAATCTGGAGAGAGGCTGTGTGTCCATTATAATATATTACCAGCCTAATGGCTTGTAATTGAGCTTTGCCTGCAGGTGTAAATAGCTGCCCTGCAGGGTGCACGCTGCTATTGGATAAATCCTTAACACACATCTATTGAGCTATATATGTAGTGGAGACCTATATAGGAAAATACATTACTCACAAATCGATAGAGATATTTTGGATTCAGGTGAAATTTATGGAAAATGTGAAAAAAAATTAAGGTGATTTACTCATCTCAAGCAGTTTATTAAATTAAGTCAACAACAGTGGTGGTTATACAACAACAAAAATTGTCTCAGTAAGTTGCCATGTGCCCTTCAGTATCAATTGCAGATTGACTAAAGCGTCTCATGCTGTTCACAGATGGACTTATTGTCTGCTGAGGCATGGCATTTCAGGTCAAGGGCGGCAATCAGGTCACTGAGACTCTGAGGTACAGAGCTACAAGCCCCGACATGGCGACCCAAGCTATCCCACAGAAACCCCCTGGGATGCAGGGCTGGGGAAAGTGCAGGTCGCTCCTTTTGAGGTGCCTCAGTCTCCAGCAGCCATGACGCCATCTTGATTAGCTGGAGCACTGTTGTCCATGTAGACGAAACTAGACCTGTGTTGGTCAAACAAGAACACAATAACTGGATAAATGATGTTATTTAGGTAGTATGGACTTGTCACTGAACCATTCACAAAGTGTAGGGTCGTTCTGTATTGTCTAGACAAACCCGTCCACACTGTTACACCACCAAAGGCTCATCTGGTGTTAACAATGTCGGATTCTCTCCTTGATGTCTTCAACATCTTTTCTGCTCAACAGGGGTTTCATCAGAGAACAGCACCGTGGCCCACTGGAGCCTCCTACAGTGTGGATGCTCTCCAGGCCATCAATCTGAGGGAGCCTGTACCGGGTGGTGTGATCAGGTACCCCCACAGGTTGTCTCGCATTCAGACCACACTGGTAGAAGCAGTTCTGAAACATCTGATATAACACCTGGAGCTTCTCGCCTCCCTTTTTGTGAGTAATATGATGTGTATCTATTGTTTTCTTTGGAATAATATTTTGGATGGTTGATTAAAAAAAAACATCAGAATTGTATGACATGTTAAATCTGAAAGAATACTCAAACACAGCAGATTCCACAACAGCTTAAGTTCAATACCCTTGGATCTGTTTGGAAAGAGTGTGCAATTTGTGTGTGCTCATTATGGTGGAGTGTCCATGCCCCAGAGCTTCAATCATAAAAGGCTTATTTTGAGGTTCACACTTGAAATGAAAAGAAGAAGAAAAAAATCAACAGCTATCTCTAAGCACAGCCCAACAGGAGTTTATGTGAGAGAATTTATTTTTAAATGAATGTTCAAAGATAGTTGACATAGTATCTGGTAATGTTAAATATAGTGTGAATATACTTTTCATGTATGCAGTATGTACAGTGAAAATGGTTCACAAACTAAGGTTTGGTTATTTGGAGAAGCAACAGATGGACTGCTACTATTCACTGGTGACTTTTATTAGATACATCTTTTCAACCACTTGTTAAAGCAGATATCTAATCAATCATTTCACATGAAGCAATGGGCAAGATGACCAGCTGAAGTCCAAACAGAGCATGAGAATGGGGAAGAAAGGGAGTTTAGTGGGTGTTAACTTGGCATAGATACTGATGGCACGATTGGCTGGTTGACTGTTGATCTATAGGGATTTTGAAGCACAAGGTTTTACAGAGATTGGAAGTATACGGAATCACAAATCACCTCTGATTGTACTGAACTGAGAAGGTGATGCAGAAAGGAGGAGAGGACCACAAAGGTTTACCTCTCCGGTCAGCGAAGATCAGGAAACTGAGGCCACCTTTCAACACGCTCCACAAAAATGAGGCAAAAGTATACAAGAACTAAGTAAACAAAATCAGTTTGAAACTCAGCTAGTTCTAAATGAATCTCTCCTTTTCTATACAAAACTGTTCCTCACACCCCTTTTCACGACAGAATCATGATGATAGAAGTCCAGTATGACTCTTTAGAATCACTTCTGGTGTGTTTACCCCACCGAGGACCAGCAACAAACACATAAGAATGTGTTGAAACCCGATAGAAGAACTGAGTTTGAAAGGAGCTGCAAGATTTGAAAACAGTCAAGTGTCACGAGTCAAGAGGTGATGTGTTGCTGTGTACACAACCGTATCAAACACGGTCTGCTCAATCAGCAGAGGTTCACGTGTACAGTTTGTCCACGTTTCCTTTTGAAATGGGTTCCTCACTTGCCAAACACCGGATTCATTGTTGTGTAAACACGGCGGAGAGCTGAACCTGCTTGTACAATTTTCTTTGGGTGTGGGGAATGTGACAGAGAGCTGATGGAGGAAACCTCCGGCTGGAGCGCACACGGGACAGAGTATGGAACAGACACAGTGCTTTCATGTGTCGGCCATTTTTTTTTTTTTTCTTCTTTCTTCTTTTTTATCCCGTTGCATTTTCAGCAGTGTTGGCATTGCATTCTGGTTTTACTGCAGTTTTTTTTTTTCCTCAAATGTTTGATTTGCCAGGCACACAGCGTTACCACAACATGCACTCCATGGCCTTAAATTCTGATTCGACATTGTAGTTAGCAGAATACTGTGCCAGAGTCACAAGGGGCATCTTTCATGCCAATACTGCAAATATATTCAATTTCAATGGAAAAAAAAATGTATGACAGCAACGTAAACCTCAAAGGATGGCGTTTGGTCTAAAAAGCCTTGCTGCTCACATTGCCGTGAGATGTAACCTTTAACCTTGATTTGATCAGATTTGCAGTATTTCACAAACTTTGACCAAAAGAGACACCCCCCCACCCCACTGCAAGATACAGCTTATCTGTACACATTTAAACGCTCACAGTGAATTTTCATAACTGTCATACAGAATTATTCCTATTTACAGTTTAAATTCTAAGAAATCTGTCTTGACTTTCAATTCTGTCAACATTTTGTGTTGATTGATGTTGTTTATAACAATCATCATTTATAATAACCATTTATAAGCTTTAGTTTATTGGGTCAGCTGAGATTAAAGTGCTGTTTTAGAGTTGTTCGTATGATTTAAGATGATCAGGATGCAAGGTCGAAGATTATTAATTTGACACACATTTCACTAAATTGTCGGTCTTTACTAAGGCAGCCGAGGTTGTACTCAGTCACCTATTTTCTCAAAGTAAAACCTTTTTTTAAACTCATCAATGTCAAGCTGAATGTGGATTTGTGTGCAAACAAAAGCTAAAACTGAAAACGAAGGAAAAATTTGAAACTCAGCTCTCAGGTTGTTTTATTTCCCCCATTTGTTCCTGCTGCTATTCTCTGAGCTTATTCAAAAATGGCTCACCCCTCACAATAAGATTAAATGATCTTGAAAACATTTCTGATCCCTTATAATACAAAATAATTAATCTGTTTTTGTCTGCTCAGGAATACAAATCAAGATGTTTTATGAAATACAGTTCATCACTCATAAGAGAATTGGGAGGCAAATGAAGACTCAAAAACAAAATGGGACGTTAAATCAAGGAAACAAACAACTGTTTGGGAAAAAAAATGAAATTATTCAAAAAGACTGTGACAAAAAGAGAATGAGACTTATAGTGTCTCATTTTCTCCAGTCTTTGCATGTGAATGGATCTGTGCGGGTCATTGGTCTTGTTTCCTCCTGGCTCGCCTGTCGAGTTGGATATATGTAAACTGGCCTTGCCTGCGGCAGCCTTTAAAGGATATCAGTTTGGTGGAGAGTGAGGGCAGGCGGGGTGCAGACCCAGCTGAGCGAGCAGTTGAGCAGGGGGGGTGGGTGAGGGGCATTGGGGAGTGTGGAGGGGTATTACGTCCCCCAGATTGAGCACAGTCCCTCAGGTCCAAATTCCAGCGCTGTGCGTGCCCGTTGACTCATGTGGACCTTTTTCAGCTGCTGTTCTCTTCTAGATGGGGACATGTGACAGGGATCCGCATGTGTAGTTTCCTGTGTGTGTGTGTGTGTGTGTGTGTGTGTGTGTGACTCACAGCGAGGGGGAACCTCATGTAGCTCACTACTTTTGCTTTAGTATAACAGCATTAAAAAAAAAAAAAAAATCAGGGTAATTGTGGTGCTGGAGTTTATCGAGATAAGAAAAAAGACCTTAACCTTTTATCCAAAATACCGTGAACTCAACAGGCATAGTTGCTTCTGTGACTTTCTCAATACAGTTGAAATAAGCACCGCTATCATCCATCGATCTATCCATCTGTCCATCCATTTAGAGACACTAATTAGTATCAATGGATGTTTCTGGAGTTTGAGGAGAAACCAGGGAACCCAAAGTAAACCCACGCTTGATCGAGTAGGTGAAAATCTTTTGGAAAGTGTCAAACTGACCCCAAGCCTGCATTATTCTTCTTTCTTTTATTCACTGAATGCTATTGCCACATCAAATGAACTTAATTGCTGAGTATTTGTGTGCTGTGATATAAACTGCAAAAAACCTGCCTAGACTGACTTACTGGAACCATTGGGGGAATATTAAAAAAAAACTAGACAGTGTCTGTGAAACTAGTTTTGTATGTATGCAAGGTGCCTGTGATACATTTAAATCTCAGCTGTGGACTGCAGTCCTGACTGGGACTCTCTAATGATCAGTTTAATCAGTTCAGTTAATTTCATCACTGATATCAATCTTAAAGTGGCTAATTTAGAAGAAATATGAAAAGTTTGATATATACCGTTGCTCACAGTTTAAAGGTATGATAGAAAAGTGTGATGCTACATTTTCAGGTTACACAACATAAGAGGCCTGGTTCGAGTAAATCATCTCTGGTGTTACCATGAATACACTATAAATTATTTTGAACCACTGATCTGAATTATATATTGAAGTTGTAATTTTTGTTGTTTTTGCATACTTGAAACATCTTTTTCAGAAGTTAAATCTGTTTTTAAAAATTGCAATATCAAACTTTATATTTTGTAGAGCACTTTCATAAGTGCTCTATAAAATAAGATCAGTCTTAGAATGTGATTGATCTGAAGGATTTTTTTTCCCAGACTCATAATAACAATAATAAAAATTGTAAGAAGGCCATAAACTGTATATGACCTCTGCTTCTTGGTGGATCTGGAGTGTGTGCGTCACTGCGCGTTACATGACCTGTATGGGACCGTACATCGGTGGATGTGTCATTGAACCTTTGACCCCTCCAGCTCAAGTGTTGCTCTCTCTCTCCGCTGCCCTCCTGCAGTCCGTTAATTAGACTCGCCAGCCCTGACAGAAATCCTGTCACAATCCGCCTGCTCACAAATGGCACTCGCCTGTTTGTCACCCTTACTTCAGAAATGTGTGAAAAACTGGAGAGGTGACACATTCTCACCATCTCAGTTTATCCCATCCCCTCTGCTTGCTCGCTCTCTCGCTCGCTCTCTTGCTTCTTGAGGCTGAAGAGTAATACGTGAAGGTGCAACTGGCTGCTCCTGCAGCTGGACCAGTGGTCAAATAAATCCATCAGTCTCAGCTCTGAGAAGCCATCATTTAGCAAACCTTAACTTGTTCTTGTGAATTCACAAAAAGTTTATCCGGTCCTCTACTGTCTTTGTACCTTCTCCCAAACTGACAGATTAGGGGGGGGGCTGTGCAAGTTGCATACATAAGCAATTGACAGCCTTGAAGTTTTAGGCAAGAAAAAAAATAGTTTCCATATTCCTTCATCTTTTGTTGTATGTAGAGTTTGCCCAGGGAAACAAATGGCTGAGAAAAAAAGACACACACACACACAAAAAAAAAAAAAAAGAAAAGAAAAGTGAAGGCCATGCTGAGAGAGCGAACAGAGGGAAATGATTCTGTGACTTCTCCAGTGCGGCTCGATTATGGATACAGTCTGTGATGTCATGGAAACAGGCTTCACACGACGTGTCCAAAACACCACGGGGGCGAACACGGAACGGGCGTTTTCTATTCCCATACACTGAAACTCCGGGAAGAACACAAAACAACAAAAACAAACAAATACTGACTTTAATCCATTACGAAGATGCACATTCCAATAATCATATTTAATTTCCCTATAGTAAAATGTGTTATGGCCAGGAAATTAGAAATTATACTCCAGTTTTACTTGTTATGGTTTTTCTCGCCGTGCATTACTTTATCATCTGTGCAAGCTTTGGATTAGATTTTTGCTTTTAATTGCTTGACTCTCCTCATCTTTGGCACAAGTTCTTGCATGAAAAAGTGGGTACAGTTGTTACAGGTGGATATATGGACAGTACATCAAATATGTTGAAGATACATTTTATATGTGGTGCACTTTACATTGCTTTTCAGGCTCTTTGTGAGTGGCCTTGAGGACGATCTTTTGTGTTTTGCTTTTTAGGAAAAAAATCTGTGGTAGTGTGTGAGCCAATAGGAGGTCTGAAAACATGTTAGCTTGCAGTTACATGGCAGCGCACCTCAGGAGATGTTCATAAGCATCGCTGACGAGAGTTACAAAGAGCTGCAGTAACAGGCAGTAACAGAACAAATGCATTCATTTTTTCATCTTGTATTACACCAACATTGTACACACACATACGTTACGTGTTCTATGCTTCGATTCATATTAACTGTTTATAGACTGCTTGTAATTCTGTTTTGAAAGTGTAAATTTTGCTCGGGTTCTTTTGAAAATCATTTTAAGCCTGACAGGAGCTGTGCCATAAGTCTAGGGATCTATTCTAAGTTTTGAATGTTGTATTAGTAACGTATACGTTCAGACATTAGTAAATATTAGTACACTGACAGACTGTACCACTGATCATTAAGATATGAGGCCGTGGAAAAGCTTCATTGGTGTCACTCATATTGGTTTAGAGTAACTCTTTCCTTTACAATTACAGCTTTAAAAGGCACCAAGGATGGCAATAGCTTTTCTTATTCTTTACCAACCATCTTCCCCTTTCAACTTTGTAGGTTACTCATGCTGAAATAATAAATGTAGCAGAGAATTATGTGTATATTTAAACATCAAAGCAAAATGAAATGCAAATTCATTAAAAACAATATTTAGTTTTAATATATATAAATCCAGCAGTCTGCTTCTTAGGATTCAACAAGTTAATGGACATCGCTTGTGAGAAATATGTCACTGTAAATTAATGCATTCACTAAACTGATAAACTGATTCAGATTTTTACATCCATTCATTTGTATTTTTAGTCAACCAATATCAATAATTCTTCATACCACTGTAACTATTTGCTCACCAATACACCAATAAATAATAATAAAAAAAAAACAATAAAGAGATGTTTTGGTATCCTTTGTTAAAATGTACTTGGTGCACTGTATGTTAATTTTTATTTAATCTGTTGCCATACAGCTATTTTAGGCCAATTCATTGGAGGCAAACGTCTCATTATGGAATATATTGGCTTTTGTGCTGTCTGTGGGTCAAAGGTCAGGAAGCTAAGTAAAACCTAAATGTATGCATAACTAATGCAGTTTCCAGTTTTGGGTACATGCTGGAGGCAAAGGAACTCCCCTTATAGACAATAGTAGTTATGCCTCCCACACTCACGATCCCCAATTGACCTTAGATATTTCTCATGGCGAGCTGCTGGTTAAGGCTACAAGGGACGAGTAAGACTGCATATACAATGGGTTCTTGAGGAGCTTTAGTGAAAATCCTGAGACCACCCGGACCTTGATGACTGAATGTGAAAAATGAGGAATACAGAATTGTCCATTGTTTATTTTTTTTTTTCCTTGTTCTTGTCACTCTCTGAAGATCTACATTATGCACAAACTCCTTTGCTCTCAGTCTTTTTTTTTTTTTTTTTTTTTTTTTTTTACTTCATAACCAGTCTGAGATGTGGCTGAGATGACCTTTATTCACCACGAACAGCTTTGCAAACGTGAAGAAGAGGCTTTCAGAACTCACACAGGAATGGTATGATCTCCTGTGGAACAATGTTCGTTCACCAGGGGACGACAATATCTGCAGCTATCAAAGTTCTCAGACAGCTCGCCTCTTCTCTGCACATGATAGTCCAAAATGCTTCTTCTTCTTCTTTTTCTTTTTTTTTTTTTCCTCATGTGGGAAAACTGCCAAGGCCTCCAGCTCAGCTGTTGATGCCCCTGGTTCACATTGCAGAACATCATTATGCATGGACTTTGATTTTCTAAGGTCACATTCTTTCCATTTTATAGTTTAACTATTTTATTTTATTTTATTTCATAAGCCTTACGTGGATTATTATGAGCTATATATGCATCTAAATCCTCATATAATAACTAACAAAATAATTACTATTTCTTTTCTAAGTGCATTTTACACATCTTACCACAAATAAAAAGATGGATGTTTGGATTTTTTTTTTTTTTTTAGAAAAAAAAGTTTAAATTCCTGCAAGAAGCACCTCGTCAGACCTTTCTTCTCACTCAGTTTCTACAGTTTTAATATGCAAAAGCCTGCAAAGAAGGTTTTTTTTTTTTTTTTTTTTTTTTATCGTTCTTCTGGATACAAACTTTCATACAGCAAACCATAACAAAAGGAAAAGTTGGATATGATTATGGAGTAGGAAATTATTTTTGCAAGTCATTATCTAATATTTTTTTCTTCTGGTAAAGCTTGAGTAAAAGACTGTGTTGATCCCCTATTTTTCCACTGCGTAAATGACTATTGGAAAGTAAAAGAACTGAATACAAACTATATTTTCATGTCTGTCTCAGTTTAGTTCAACAGATGAAGCAAATGCACTCTGTGCAATGTAAATATTCAAAACAGTTACAACTGATTATGAATGTACCTGACACTACTGTGGACTGTATTTTTTTTTAAACATGTCTTGTTCATCTTTAGATGTTGATCAATAATTAAACAATGGAAAAAATCGGAGAAATCAAAGAAAATGTGGTTAAGTTATCCGAGTAAAGGCTCATATGTTCTCCAAGTAACAAGAAAACAGAAAACAGTGCTTGAAACAGTGCAAACTACCTTTAGATGTCAATGCCTCCAATGCATCGGAATGAGCATTTGGCATTTAATTTGTGAGAGGGCACGGCTCTGAATCAGTATGCTGGCAAAATACCAAGAACAAAAGTAGAGCCCTTTTTTTGGAGAGAAGAAGAATAAAGTGTACAACAGCTAACACATCGATCGCAGGGAAGTAACGCCACTGTTGATGTTGAGAAAGAGGCACAATCACAGGCAGTGGTGATCTGTGAGCCTGTTGGAGAACATTCGATATTCACTTTACATCTTTTTCCCCCCACAATCAGATGTAATGAAGACACAGGTTGGACTTCAGTTTGTGCATTTCCATACGTGTACGCAATGGCACACAAAAATGAGCCTGAGGATACAGCACACATTCAAGATACAATAAACACTCAAAATTCCTCTGAAACTGAAGATTTTACAAACTGGGATTGTATCTGGGAAACATGACAGGTGGAGGCCGGCTGTGCATCTGGGTGTGAGAGCCTCTGCTCCCCCCCTGCAAAAGGTTGAACATCAGCAAGAATGAGTCTGCCAGCTTTAATAGACCACCCAGTTGGTGATGGCAGCCCACAATGTCAGCTGACAAATTAGCTGACGCAGGCCATGGCAGTTATTTGGCCGGCAGCACTTTTCAAACTTTAAATCATTTCCAAAGTTTTGCAATTTTGTTGGGAACAAAAGGGAGTGAAACACACCGATGTATTTAGAGGCTTTGGACCTCCATAAGATCTCAGCATTTATTCTTTGTTTTTGTTTTGATCTTAGCTTAAAAGATTCATTAAAGGTCTGATGCACAGAGATAATTTTCTGATCCTAATGTAATAATACTGCAAAAAAAAAACAAAAAACAAAAAAAAAAAACATATAAAGCTGGGACAGTGACCACAGCACCACTGCAGAAAAGTCACGTTTTCAACAGTTTGCCACACCGGACAGGTGTATCCACTTGTATTTTTCTCTACTTAAGTGCAACTGGACAAAAGGTTGTTTTGTTTGGCAGCTCTCACCTATGAATGGATTTAAACCTTCTGTCAGCCCATTTTCCAATGACATTTCTCTTCTTCAGAGGATGCAGCCATGTTGAAGCATCAGTTTGTATAATTAAAGTCTTTGAATGAACTCACTTGCTGTACTGGAGAGCTTATTTGTTGTTGCTGTTCTCTGGAAATCTAATGTCCTTGAGTCGAAAAGCACCTGTTTCAGCCGCATGTTGCTAAAAGGTGCACCGCTGTACTGTTGTTTGTAGGTTAAAGTACAGCAGGAGTTACAGCAAGTCACAGTGACTTGCTGTGGCAACCTTTACATCTGAACAGCTGGACAGACGGTACAACAATACATGAATGAGCAGAAGAAAAAACTATGATATTGATTTAATATTTATATGCACAATTCTCTATGTACTGCATTTTTCCATCCATCAATCTTCTGCACAAGTTTATCCAGCTCAGGGTCGCTGGGGGCTGGAACTGATTATGAGAGGAGGTCGAGTGCCAGACAGGTCAGTAACCCATCGCAGGATAATCACAACGTCTGCGCCGTTTTTCCTGCCTGTGTACGGTATTGTTATTGAAGTCTGTGCAGCATATATATGCTTGCATAACTTTCGACACTCACCTCTATTGTCTGGCATTGACATTTTCAGCAGGAGCCCTTGCCAGCTTCCCCCCTCAGCAGAATTTAGCTGGCAAAGAATAATCCTGATGGGGAGAGGGGACACTCTGAATCAACACATGCCAGTCTCTGTAACCGAGGTACTTTTTGACTATTGAAGACGGTGCCAATGCCAGGGCCTGCAAGGGTTTGGCTTCAGAGTGTGATACACAGCGAGCGTGAGGTGTAATAGTAACACGTCCACTCGTCTTTTCTCCCTCTTCCCTCAGTCTGTTTTGTATACAGACTTTTGTCCGATTTTACTAGATGCCACTATCGTCTCATTTGTTTCAGACTACTTTTCTTGTCTTTTAATGTTGAATTACTGTGAATAAATTAAAATGCTTTTTTAAATTTACAAGCTCTAGCAGCTGCATTTTATGTGTGAAGGGTGAAACATAAGTGGTTTCTATTTTTATGTTACTGTGGCATGGTTACAGACCACTTTTTCTGAAGCTTTGTATGCAGACTGTTACATAAAGCAGTCAAAGCCTCTCTACATGAGGCGTTCACTGAGCATGGCATGCACGTCGCCATTCACATGAGTCGTGAGCAACTGTGCATTTACAAAGTCATGAGCATTGTTCACTATTCTACAGGAGATTTCTCAGCCCAAAACTTGTGGATTGGCATCTTTGAATGATCAAACGACGCATTATCAGTGGGAGTCTGTAGTTTTGATAATTGTCCACAATAAATCACATTGCACACAAGTGCATTGTTCTTTTTCTCCTGTTTATTGGTGGTGTCCATCATTTGTACAAATCCTTTTCCAAACTTAATGATTCTACCAAAAAATAAACACTCTCAACATTTTTGTTCCTGCTAAAAACTCATAAAGTGTTTCTCAATCTGCGTGTCCCAGACTCCGTAATTAGTTTCTCCTCCCACACAAACAACAAATCATCACAAATATATTTAAAATAAATAAATAAATAGCATAAATCCCTGTTTTTTCCCCCAATTTAAAGTTATTTCACAAAAATGTCCTATGAGTTATAGCTGTAGAATTGTTCTGCGTCTGACGACCCTGATTGACAGGCAGTATTGGCCTCTGCAGTTGACGCCACACCACCTTCTTCTTTGGAATATTTCTACACTGCAGACATTTTTGCCTTTGTCCTGCTGTTGCTGCTGGTATGGGGTTGTTGCATGGCTGTTATTTTTACAAACTGTGGTCATTTTATCACAGCATTAAAAAAAACAGAGGGGTATTATATGCAAATTCAATTCAAATCACGCTGCAAATTGTTGACCATCAACATGTTTTTAATGCCGCAGATACAATAAACAGAATGCAGAATTTATTTGTTTTTCATATCATGTCTTCCCCCGTTTATCAGCGGCGCTGAAATGTGTCTTAATGAATAATTATTCACATGCACTGCATTGCAATGGTGCCCTGAAACTGCACTGTGCTGGGCCTCATTGTATCGCCCTGACTTAATTCTGGATCTAATAGAACTAGCTATTCCTATCAGAGCCAAAACAGAAAGCTTCATTAAAGGTTTCCACTCTATTTTTTATTTGATTCATATTTGAGAAAAAAAAAAATTAATGTTAATGCCTCCTACAACTTTATTCTGAGATATGGAGGCTTCACGGGAAGCTGTCATTCCCCAATTCCACTTAACTTTCATTCTCGATGCTTGAGTGCTCAGATATTATGAAATAGTTGACCTCTATTCTAACATACTTGAGTGAGTTGTAGCTTTCTCAAGTCATATTGAGTTTATTCAATTATTGTGCTATTTTGAGCTTCATTGTAAACACATCAGATTCTTCAAATGCTTATTATTACATTGGTACTGCTTTTATTAGAGATGACAGATGGAAGGAATCAATGTTATGAGCGTATGAATATGAAACCTTTCAGACTCAGTTTGAGCTGAATGTTGCGCATGGATGACAAACGCATAACATCCAGCAAACCACTGCACAAAAACAAAACTTGTAATGTACTACTACACTAAATTTGAAGCTTTTAACTGTCACTGTATTGCAGTGTGACAGTCACCACAAAGCCCAAAACCCCTGAAAACTTCCTTATTCTGAGCTTTTTCCCTTCAAATTGATGCTTCTAGAAGAAAGACTCACTTCTTGATTTGCTTAATTTATTCATTTCCACCAGTGGCATACAGAGATGACATACAGGATACCAGTAAATCACATCAGATTTAACTTCCCATTTAGTTTTGCATTGTCTTTGAAAATATGTAAAAGTAGATGATATTTCTAGGAGCGTTGTTCCCATGAAGCAAAGCTGTTACCTATAAAAAAGTCTTTAAAATGTTTCATTCCTCTTCCATGCCACTCCTGAAACGCTGAGTCAGATATAGAGGGTTGAAAAGAATGGTTCGATAAGGCAGGAGAGAGAGAGGAAGCACATAGAGCACAATGTTTTTCTGAGCTGAGCCCACATTCTAATTGAATGTTGAGCTACCTTCTTTTTTTTCAATTGGGGAATTTGGTGATAGACGGAGAAGCACTGAATTTCATAGAGATCTACAGTGGGGAAACATAGTAGTAAAAGCAGAAACATGGCAGGTCCATGTCTCCTGCTCACCTACACTCTTGGAGGTGGGTTTTTTTAATCCATATGTATGAGCTGATATGACTGAGTTCAGGAAACACCACAGATAACAAACCCAGACATGGTGGAAATGACTAAACTCATAGCAGCAGGGCCGATTTAGTAGAATCACTTTGTTATCAATGAGAAAATAATCAATAATGGTAAAGGTGTGATGAACCTGAGAGAAACGAGAGTGGTCTCTTTTATATTTGGATTAAGGAAGTGCCACATGTCAGAAATGCCATCAAATTGTCAAGAAGGAATAAATCAATGTTGCTGATTTGCTCGGCGTACTTAGAATGACTCAGTCCATCCAGCCAGCAGTTGAAGCCTCTACAGTAGAAGAAAATATGAGCTTGAAACAACAGTGGTTGAGTTACTTATATTGAGTCTCGAACGGCAGAAACTGATTGAAGCACTTGCAGTCTTTTCTTGGCAGCATGACTCCAGCCAGTGAAAAACAGGGTTCAGGTAGTGGAGAGACAGTTGGATCATGTTATGTAGGTACATAAACTCACTGGCTCTCAAATGAGTATCCACTTATGATTTACTCATGCAAAGCCATATATTCAAACTTTTAAATTTCATCAGTATACGGTACATACAATCTGTTTGACCAGCTAAATGTATAGACAGTTTGAAACTCCAGCCACTAATTCGCTGGCAGTTGTGCTGAACTCGGCTGGGATGTGAATTGAAAACTGAGTGTGAGTTTTTCATGAGAAGCCTTAGAGAGCACTGACACTGTCCTGGCTTGATCTTAAATTCCCTCTGAACTGTTTTCATGTGCTGCCGCTCCGGGGGCAGAATAAAGGAGAAAGTAGCGCTCTTGCAATTGTCTATTATGTGACTATTTCCAATTATTTTTTTTTCGCAGCTGTCCTAACACAGTTTAGAAAATTAATCAAACTGATTTTTTTTGACAATGTATAATTGGAATTCTGCAGGAGATAGAAGCCTGTATTAATCACTTCTGACACATATCCGTGTTTTACAGAGACGACTGTTGGGTTTCTCATAAGGCCTTTATTTAAGAATGGCTTAAACATGTCAGCTTCTTTTGATAACACTTTGAAATACGATGATAACATTGCACATGTATGGTTATATTTAGATGACAATTACAGATCGACCGTTACAGTAGGAACAACTGCTGCATTAATGCATTTTGGCACCTAAATTCCAGGACTATTATAAACTTTATCAGCTGTTTGAGTAGAAGTGGCTCCTCTGATGGTGGGACTCACACAATCACAGTACAATGAATAAGTGTAATGCATCTGTGAGCTTTTTGTTTTGTGATCAAGCTCTGAAATACCTTGTTAATAAGATGATCAAAGAAGAAATCATGAACCCAGTTAAAGTGTCTGAAAAGTGTAAATAAAGGCTTTACAAATAGCAAATCGTGATGCAAAGGGCACTTCATTATTTTCATGTTCCCTGACAACTGTTCGTTGTTTCTGGAGGCCCGGTGAAGGTTACCTGTGATATCGCTTGGAAAACTTGAACTACCGTGACGACACAAATTTAGAGGTAATCAATCAACCTTTGTGTTACTACACAAAGCCTGTCTTGAGAATAACGGAAATCTAACACCATCCTCGCAGAATGCTGTTTACCTTTTTCCGCAGATACCCAAATAAGGATTTTTTTTTTTTCTTCTCCTTCTTCTTCTTAAAACAACTGTGTTTCATGTAAAGGCCACAGCAGACAGGAGCTTCCTATTACTGATTCTCTGTGTAGCCCCACCTTGACAAGTAAACAACTGGCACAGTGCGGCTGCTACACTGCGGGGTGTGGGGGTGTTTTCACCGTTGTCTCCGATACAAATGACATTCACACCAAACAATGACCTAACAACTCAGCGCCAACATTTATTGCAATTTACTTTGCGTTTCTACGAATCGAGAGCCGAATTGGTGGTGATGAATTAGCTCTTGGTCTACTACTTTGTCTAAATCATAGAAGCCTGGTAAGCCACACACAAATCTTGACCGCATTTCAGATTGACCTTGGTTAATATATTATGCGCACAAAATATTTGTGTACTTGCGATTTCCTAAAAAAAGAATAAGAAAATAAAGCCTATATTTATTGTGTTTTACACCCACAGGAGAATTGCACTTGGACTGTCTTACTCATTTTGTGTGCGACTGCGAAACCTGTCAGAGTCGAGCAAAGTACAATTTGTATTTATCGCCCCAAATTATGGATTTCCCTGAGAGAGCGTTGCAGTCTGTAGAACATGCAACGCCTGCTGCCCTTCAGATCCTGAAGCAAATTAACATCTGAAAAAACAGAAATCTTTAGGGAAAACAGAGAAACTGTTGTGCAAAAAAAAGTGTTTATATAAAACAAAAACGTGAGGAGCACAAACAGTGCAATATAGACAACATAATGAATAATCAATACATCCTGTTGTGAATGGTGTTTCTTCTTTCTCTTTCTTTTTAATATGTATATTATAGACTAGTTCATGAACTTTTTTTGCTCTCATAATCAAGTTATTTTTCAGAGGGGATCTATTGTTACATTGCTGTGTAAATATTGATTTGTGCAGCTGTAGGAATAAATGTTCAGTAGTTTAATTGTGACTTGCCATAAAAACAAACAGCCGCGATCTCTATCGATGTATCAGTCAAATGGTCTGCTGGATCAGATAAGCGACCTGTTTACAGTAATCTGCCTGCCGACCGACGATAAACATAAATGATGGTAATTAAACAAATGTACTCAAAACTCTTCCTTTTTATTCTCCCATGACGGGATGAAATAAAACTTCTGTACAGTTTTCGACAGACCCTTGAGCTTTCTTGAAAACTACATATTTTCTGCTGTGTCGCTTGGTGATTAATATCATTGCTTTATTTATTTTTATTCGTTTGGTCCCAGTGCCACTTATATACAGTGCGAACTACTCATATGAGGAATTGGAGTCTTGGCCGGCAATAATCCCAAATGCTATTTTCGTGCATAGACTAAATTAATGTTTATCCACGCATGATTAATGGACTCACATATTAGTTTGGAAGAACATGCTGTATTTGGCCACTGCATGGATTTGTAATTGTTTAGTAACCAAACAAATTTGCATGCTTGTCCATGAACGCAGTCGTGTTTTGTAATTTGGCGAACTTGTCAAGCCACCGTGGTAATGTCGTAGCCTGATGCAGGCTTGGCATGATCTGCAACTTGGCAACTGTGAGCAATCGTGTGAGTGTGTGTTAGAAAAACCTAGAGAGTGATACTTGATGTGTCCTCTCTCTCACGATTGTCACTTGTACACCTGTGCTGGAGTAACTCCCAAACTAACTCCTGAGAGACATTGGTTTTTATTATCGTCACCCAAGACAACATCTATTGAACCAAGAAGCTATTAGAAATGGATTCCACTGTGAACAGCTCAATTGTAGTGTGAGTGTCTCTTTTTTTAGTGTGTGTGTGTGTGTGTGTGCTTGTTTGAATCAAAATGGAAATGAGAAGCGGTGACCTCTAATAGCCTGCCTGAATCAACTGAAACAAGCTCAATTTGTGGTGTTGCAACCATGGAAGAAATCTCATCTCAGCAACAGTTTTTTTTTGTGAGGAGCATTGAATAATTCAAACTGAGATGAAAGTGAACTGTTTACAGTTTTTCAATTGTAAATGACGCCCCCTTACTTTTCCGTCTCGCTCACAGCATTTCTTTATAGGGAATGTTCTGTATATGGGCTCCTTTCAGAGCTTAATACCAATTAATATTGTTGGATACGTTATATGCGTGCTGACAGGTGAAGGAAAAATAATTTCAGTGCTTTTTCTGCTGTGGCCTCTTTCCATTTTGTATCAAAACTTAGTGTAGGCTGGTCAAACTCATTTTAACTTTGCCTGATTGATTTTTCTGGGTCGTGAAGGTCACTAGAATGTCTTGCTGGACGAATTACTGAATTAAAACACATGAAAAAGAAGAAAAAAAAAACCCATGGTTTTAAATATTAGCACAACATAATTGGAAAATTTCTAATGGTCAAAGAACTCGTACTGGAGCACTGATAAGAGTTTTGACAAAGGTTCACTGCATTAACACATTTTCACCGAAATCCCCTTGGACTTCTGACTCCCAGGAGAAATCAGTTTAAAAAAAAAAAAAAAGTACTTCTGAGGAAAACTTAAAATATGCATGCATAAAAAGAACCCGCATTTCTTTTGGGGTGACATGGCCATAGGTATTAACCTCACTCTGTCATCCTTGGTATAGTTATCCCTGTATTGTAACTAAGCCTATGGAAAACTCCTACTGTTAACAAATTAATACATTATTATTACTGCAATTCATAATAATCAGAAGAGTCATGTAGAATATATATGGGATAGATTTTAATCAGTAAAATGTACTTTTGAAAGTAAACCCAATGATATGTTTTAAATACATATTGATGTTTCTGCAGCCCCAAACAAGACATTTGTTTCATTAGATATGGTGATTTGGCATAAAATGTGTCTGTAGAAGGAGGAAATAAGCGGTAACTGGATGAATTAAACTTTTGATTAGAGAAACTAAATTAAACAGATCAGTAATAAATGCAATATAGCAAAACTTTTTTTTTTTTTTGCATCGATCATCAGTCTTTTTTTGGAAACCACCAATCTCTTTTAGATCCTAACACCACTCAAACTGTGACTATTTTTCAATATTAACCTAAAATCTATTATTATACCGCCTCTGGATGTTTGTTTGTTTGTTTGTTTGTTTTTAATCAAGTGTGTTAGGTATATACTGTACTTTAAATCACTACTGTCATGATGAAGTAAAGGGCCCAACGGCCTGATGTGCAGTTTATATAGCTGTTCCCTTTACTTCATCATGACAGTAATGATAATTCAAAGTATATACCCAACAAGTGTATCAGTTCAAAATTTGCCAAAAAGATTGTTTTTTTTTTTTAGACTTCCTAGTTAAAGTTAAAAACAAACAAGTAAATAGAAATTGAACGTTGAACTGGGAGTTTGCTTCTTTTCTGTAAAAAGCAAACAAATGCAGACGTTTATTGCTTTTGGAGTCACTTGAAATCATAGCAATGACTTGTGTCTTAAAGAGAGTGGAAGTCAATAATGTGACAATTACAGCAAATTTATCCTTTTTCTTTTAATTTTACCTTTTTTCACCCAATAATGAGATGCAACTGCTTATATTAGTATGCATGACTGGAAGTCAAATTTAGTTTACAATATATTTCCATTTGCAAATGTTTTAAATTGAAGGTACAATTCATCTTTTGAAAAAGCCCAATAAATGCTTTTTAGGCACTTGATGATAAGTAAGCTCTTGCTTCAAAGTGTAAAATAAGCAGAGAAACAGTGAATAATTTACACTTGTCTTTTCTTTATATGGTACTTTGGATTGAGTATTTGTTTCATCGTGTGAGTCTACAGTCTCGCAGCCATTGGCTGAAAACACCAAAGGGTGCCTGCATTGCGTGGAGCAGGATAATTATTAGAATTTACCATCATGGTCTAAAAGAGCATGCAGTCATGTAAAAGAATAAAACGGTATGGTTGCGGCTGTCTCCGTTTGGCTTCAGTACTGAGGCCAGTCCATTTTCAGTCTGCCTGACTCCCCGTTAGTGCCGTATGCCCTTTACACTGCATCAATTAGTGAGTACATTTTATGGGCCATTTAAACTTGGCTGGAGAAGTTAACATTATCAATGGCGGAGTTAACAGTATCCCTCCGAAAAAAAAAAAGACGGGCTCTCCCGTTGGGATAAGCCTTCCTGCCCTTCTCCATGGAGGCGGATTGAGATTCAATTGTGGAGTGACATTCACTTTATGACAGAGTGATCTTGGTATTCACCACTAGACTGAGATGCCCTCCTGTTTAAATAAGGGCATTTTGCTAATTGTGGAGCGGAAAAAGGCAGATTGGCATTTGTCTGGCGAGAAGGAGGGCATAATCAGGCCGATCGAGGGCCGAGGTGCCGAGACGAGGGCCATTATGTTGCTCCAGTGCAGACACTTCAGAGGAAATGATAACCAGAGCTCGGAGTGACAGAGTAATATCACACACCTCCGTGCACGAGGAGACACATTCCTCTGCTGGCGAGGACAAGAGGAGGAAGAATGAAGAACTTTGAATTTAAAACTTCCATTTGAAGGCAAATTGATGGTCGCTCTGAGAGCAGCCGACTGCTCCACGTCACCCTCCTCCCCCGATATTAACAGACTGTAATTAATCAAAGTTTTATTTTTTTCTAATTGAACCCAGCTTTCGATTTTGCCGGAAATGAGAACCCCTGACATTGGACTGTGATGATTTCACATTATGCCAAAGACAATTATGTGCGTGTCAAGAGTGTTGTATCACCGCTCCTAATAACGGCACATCCTCTTTCACAGCTACCGCGGTCATCTTCCAAGGCAAAAATACTCTGCGGCCAGAAGACGTGTGGGCGGCTGAGATAACATGGAGGTCACCGCAGTGCCCGTCTTCACCAGTCCCACGGTATTCAAAACAGGAATCCATCCAAAAAAAAAAATAAGCTTGCAGAATCATGTATAGGTTGAGGCTGGAAAATCATTATTTCTGGAAGAAGGCCTTAAAAAATGCCATAGAAATGTTTTCACTAAGGTAAAATAGCACTTTTATGTTAAGTTAAAGACATTTCATTGATGAGATTAAATCACATTTGTATTTTCTGTGTTTTCAAGTAGTTTTGCACACTAAATCAGCTACAAACGGGGAAGCAAAAACACTGAAAAATCACTGAAGTTGGTGTGCTGGAATAACAATGATAAAATGCAATTTTCACAATAATCAGACAGTAATGGCTGAACAACTGGGTCAGAGCATCTTCAATATTGTAGCTCATTTGAAATGTTCACAGTTTACAATAATCAACAAGGTGCAAAGAAGGAAATCCAGAGAACTGGAAACATGGTCATGAGCAGCCTCTGTTTGTTTTTAACATTTTCATTAAATGCTGGTAAAACATGTCTGGATGCAACAAAGAAGAACCGATCACTCGAATGTATCCAAAACATACAGACTGAAAGGCTTCAGCCCACACGATGCATGTTAATTAGGCATGGAACTGCCTAACGCCCGATCCATCAGATTATCCGTGCTGACCCATGTCCACTGTGGAGAACACCCACAAATGACCATCAGAATAGAACCGTGGATCAATGGAAAAGTGCCTGGCTTCATGAATCATGTTTCATTGACACTGTGTGTGTTGCTGGGAGTGTTTATGTTGCATAATAAAGCAGATATGCGTTATGAGGAAAAAGGCCAGTTTGCAGCGATGCCATGAGCAGCTTTCTGCTCAGAAACCTTGAGTCCTGCCATTCGTGGGAATGCTTCCTGTCAGTTGCTACCTGTGCAGACGTTTCTGCAAGAGTACGCCTCAAAATAGAAACAGAAATAATGTTCACAGCCGCAGTATAGAAATGTTTCCGGTATGGTTAAAGGAACACAACAGAAGATTCATGTAGCACCTGTGGACCTTTTGGCTAACCTGAAAACTTGTGGGATGAAGGGAATGCAACATTTTTTTTTTCTAAATGCAAGAGCTTGAAGCGTCTTTGACACTGCTGACATCAATGTAAATGTAACAAGCAATACTAACTGATCAAAACAGTAAGCCAAGAGCAAAACAACGGTACGTATCTAATGGAAGAAACCCCTGAGGACGTGATTACGCACACAAAAGGATAGTTGAATACTTGAACAAGTGTACAGGGTGATCTGGCACGAACAACACTGAGGACAGGATAGAAATACACAAGTTAGCAGGAAATGAGCAAGACCCAGGGAGATAATCAGACAGGAGAGTTGCCGTTAGCAAAAAGAAAGCAAGCAATGGCTTGAATGGCAAATGAAAATAAAACATGAACTCCAAAATGTGCAAAAGCAGAAAAAAAATCACATAAATCCTCAACGCTATCATTACGTCCTTACATTGATGTTTCAGACCAGTGTTTTTTTTTGCAGGAAGAAGACAAACAGTGTTTTGCAGTTGGTCATATTGTTATGGGTGATCGGTCTACTTGACATTATCTTTTTTGACACATTGTTGACAAGAAAAGACATTTCTGAACCCATCAATAAAACCTGTGTCACTCAGGCTCGCGGTAAGTGTCCCTTAGCTGTTGTTATCTGACAGGACAGCTCAACAGTCCAGTTGTCTACCAATTCATGCAGCTGTAATATTCACTGCGCAGAGTCGGATCAGGTGTCTCCCCTGAATACCACCAAAAGAGCTTACAAAAAAAAACATGCAAATGTTGGAAAAAATACCTATTAAAAATATCTGACGCTAGAATGCAGGTTTTGCTTGTTGAAACTTGCTGAAACTCTCTATTTGGTTTTAAGGTTTTAATCTTGAACGAAGCAGGAATGCTCTAAAAATGTTCTGCAGGATTTTTTTTTTTTTTTTTTTAAAGAATGTTGCTTCTCAGCGTGTTGTCAAAGAATGTTTCAGTGCTAGCACTTTGTGAGGATTGAGGTCAACTCTCATTGTTCGCACCATCTTCTGTGGCAGCAGCCCAAGTGGATGTTGAAGCCAAGTCCATTCACAGCCAGCTGAGTCACCTGCGCTCATCAATTGCTACCTATTCACCCACATCGAGACCCCGCACACAACCGCTCCGTCCGCGATAAGTGAACACCGGTTTCATTTAATAATAATCATCCTGCTTTTGGAATCAACCCCAACATATTTCTCCCCTTCTACAGTTTATATTCCCCGGTAATTTAAACACGTTTGCAATATCAGGCTGAAATCAGGATTATGAAAACAGTCCAGGATAACAGAGAAAAGGTGAAGGTGCGAAAGCAAACAGATCTGCAGTCAGTCCACACCGGGCTTTGGCCATGATTAGCCTTCAGATCTCCACTGTCTGTGTTGGTTTAACACTTGTTAATCTCCATGATGGTAACTGATGTTTGTATTAATTTACGACCTGCATTAAATGTTTGAGTTGTCATCTCCGCCATTATTATTTCATGTTTTACATTAGTTCTGTCTTGAAAGTCCAATGATACAAGATCAACGAGCATTTCCGGTGAGTCAACAGTCCAGCGTGGAAGATTTTAGCCTGGAAACAATTAAAGCTTATTTGCTTTTGCGGAATGAAATTTCATATGTATGCCAGTGTGACCCCAGGTAACGTGTTTTGTTGTCACATAAAGCATGGATGGCTGCAGCAATGAAAACCAAGAAACGAACCTCTCGTGGTGGAGTAGTTAGCACTTTTCCTCAGAAGCACAAAAACACAAAATTCAATCAAAATTTACCCCAAAAAATTAATTGTTTGACTGTTCTGTTTCTGACAATGCTGTTAAAAATATGCTTTTAGAAGAAGAAAATCCCGACACAGAGTCACATCGACATCAACTCTCCAATTGTTTGTATTTATTGTTCATCATATTGTTATTGAAACATTTGCTGAAGTTTCAACCCACAGTTAAAAAAACCCAGGAATTTCATAAAATTGCAAAACTCTAAATGGCTCCGGGTGTGAGAGTGACTGACTGTCAGGATGTTCAGAGGGGATCGCCTCAAGGACCCCACAACCATGAGCTGGTTGGAGCAGTATATTATTTATTTAGGTAACAAATTTTGTTGCTGATTGAAAAACGTCTGCGTTTCATCATCATTTCATCAAGAGCAAAAAACAAGGTACATGCTTACATCTATGAAAGCCACAGCATGACGTCAACATCATGCTCGGTCTATATGACATATACAGTGTCAGAGATCAAGGAAAGTAAACAAATTAGCATGAGTGCTTTTATAATCACTTTGCCAGAACAAGATTATATATAAAAGAAAAAAAAAAAACTACTGCAAAGTTCTAAAAGTTCTTCTTATATTTTCTGTTGTGTCGATGAAAGCAGAAAAAAAAAAGCCATTTTCTTAAGGCTAGTGTAAATGAGACACAATATTGATGTGGTAGTATTGATCCGAGGTCTGAGGCAGAGCCACTGTATCCAGTGTTGTTGTATCTGTCACCTGGAGAATGGTACACCGTGTTTTTTGTGTATGAATGTTGAATAAAACCATAGTTCGGAGCACTGCAGTGAAAACGGGAATCAGTACAAATCATGGTATTAATTTGAACCAAGTATGTCATACTTGTTGCTTTCTGTCGTGCATTTATTACATTGCAATAGCAAAAATCAAACACATTTACACCAGTGGAGTTGGTCGATGTAACATGAGTGTAAGTTCCTGTGTTTAATGAATTAAAAACGTAACAATCACACAATACCAATATGTCAGCTGATCAAGCATAATGTATGAAGGCCTTCAAATAAGCAAGCGAAGTGGCCTGTTGGAAACATAAAAACAATAGCATGGGGAGGCATCCAGGCTTCTAACACAAGAAATTGGACTGTTATTGCTATGTGACCTACGCTGCTCAGTCAAGATGCACTCATCCACTACACATTGGATGTTTTCAGCTCAGTAGTCCCCCAGCATAGACAGGAATGATCAATAAGGCCCCCTTTTTACTGCTTCACTTCACAACTGTCTTGTCCTGCAGCTCTGGAATAGTTTGACATGCACAGACATGGAGGTAAACAAACTCAGAATGGTCGAGGTGAATTTGAAGGCCCAACAGGAGGCTTCTCTTTAAATATTTTTTAATGTTTTGTCTTCCTCCTCATTTTCCTTAAACCATTTTTTCTTTTCTTTTTTTTTATTTTTGCGATGTCTCAGGGGTGTACAGATTTTCTTGCATCCTTTCTTCAGATGTATCTCATTACTATTTGTTTGTTTGTCTGTTCTGTTCACTCGTTTAAATTTGTATCCACTCTTCAATTAAAATAAATTCTGCAGAAAACGTAGTATTTTTGTGCCCCCTGCTTCACCTTAGCCCTTTGGACCAGTCCTCTGTGAGTAAGCGCTTTCACCTCTTTGCCAAAGATTTCACAAATAGGATATATATTTCACTGTAGCATATAGTTTTCTTGGGCTCACAACCTGAGGCTCGGATGGGTTTTGACAGACAAATATAGTTCCAGGTTAGAGCAGCACTGCAGTGTGAAACATTTCTTCGCAGCGTAGTCTGTTCAGCCAAGTCTTTATGATTCAGTGTGTTTTCCCTGACATGAAATGAAACCTCGGCTGGCAGTTTGTGGTGGACTGAGCAGAAGCTCCTATGACGATGAGACTGGGTCTTATTTTTGCCTTCCGAATCCTTTGAGGTGTGCTTACTGAATTGAAGAAAGAAAAGAATGTTGTTGTTGTTAACTAAATTAATTATCATTTGTAAGTATTTACTTCGGTCACTGACATCAAGGAGGAATGGGTTAGGAGTGTCTGACACTGTTTCCTTCAATATGAAGATGGTGGTTTGATCAAAAATCTCTCCAACTGTCCATGTGCTTAAGTGCAATTGGTCAAAATCCTGGACCCCAATTTTCTCCCACATAGTAAAGCAAGTCTGTAGCTGGTGATGTGTGTGTGTGTGTGTGTGTGTGTGTGTGAAAGTGTAAATGCATGTGAATGGATGAACATGATTAACACCGTGAAGCACTTAGTGTTGAAAATTTGCAAAAATGTATTTGCCGTATTTTAGGATATGATGATTAATGAATCATACAGATCCAAAATAGCATCACACACAAGATCCTAGAAAACAAAGAGTCTGGACTTTAATCGTTCATTTGGTGAAGATTATTTCAGAAATGTTTGTGTAACTGGATTATTCACTGTTATTCATGAATTGTTGTTGCATAAACCATCACTAACCTTACTAAAAAGTGCATTATCATTATTATAGTGTCTTTCAAGCATAGTTATTTATTTGATGCTGCTCATCAGACTTTTCTACCTTATAACTTACCTGCACCTTCATTAAGCTGTTAACACAAAACCTTGTTTGAGTATTGCCTTTCACATCATTTTAAGTGTTGGTCTAAACTGCCCAAAGCCATCATTTCTGTTGTTTTTCGGATTGACATAATTATGAGTTATTTAGTTACACTTGCACACGCTTAAAACATGTGTTAGAGGATAATTCGTGACTCTGAAATTGCCTGTAGGTATGAATGTGTAAGTGTGTGGTTGTCTGTCTCGGTGTTTACCCTGTGATTCACTGGCGACCTGTTCAAGGGCGCAACCTGCCACTATTCTGCTGAGATTAGCTTCAGCACCCGGGATGATATACCAAGCAGTCGTTCTAATTGTCCTGAAAATGTTTTATATGTTTGAGAGAATACACAAGTAGTCTGACAGATTGCAACTTGCATTTAACCAGTGGGTTTTTTTGTTTGTTTGTTTTTGTTTTTTTCCTGGAAGATATTTCTCAACTTTCTCCTTTGCAAGCCTAAGTGGGAGTGCATGGGCAGAGATGTAATTGTTTATGTATCTGTTTAAAGGTTAGAAGCTTCAGTTTCAAATATTGTCTGTTTTTCTTGAGGTTTTTTTTTTCTGGAAATGCATTTTTTTTATGTGCATATTGTAAATTCACCTCCACACCAAACATTCACAGTAGCGGCATCATTTTTTTTAACTTTCACTTTGCAAATCACTTTGCCCTTTGGAAATCTATTGGATTATGAGTTTCATTCCTTAGTAATTTTTATCAAGAACGTGAACTTTGCAAATCAATCTGTAGCATTTTTTTCGTATTCTCCCCTCTATAAGTGCAGTCAGTCATCAGTAGATACACTGCAGGTTATCCATCCAAAAATGATCTTAAAAAACCGCGGCTACATGTGATAACCAAATACCTCCTTTAGTTCATAAAATAGCTGGCATACAGTACTTTGTGCATTTCAATTTTTTAATTGCATTGCGGATGCTGACAGTTCCTGCACCAGTGGTACCGCACAGTATTTCATCCATGGGTTCACACAGAACAAATTTAACATGATTTCCATATTGTCTGATTTCTATCTGGGAATTTGAAGAGTGGAACGAAGGCACATTGCGCACAAGCTCGTTGATCTGTTTGAACAATCTTCAGCTCCCTCCTGAATATATTCCTCAATGCATGCTAAAACAGGATCCCAGATTATCACTATAATCCAATATTGTGCATGTTTCCCATGTCAAGTTCCGCCATTCACAGAATAACAATTGCAGATCTTGAACTGGCAGTTCATAAACGGGAGTGCTGTTGGTTGGAGAATAGAATCATTTGCTTAGGAACAATGCAAGCAGCCCCTGGGTATGGAACAAATATGTGTTTGAAGCTTTTGTGTGCCGATGAACTGGACTGAGCTGTAGGGATGTGGGTCTTGAGAAAGAACAAAAACCATCAAGGTTAAAGCAACATACTTTTTTTCCTTGAAAAGAAAAAAAAAAGGTGTTTTTATGTGAGGAACTTGCAAAAAGCTTGGTTCGCACACTATCTCCTACTGCTGTGTCCTTGTGACAAAAACACCAAAAAAAAACAGAGAAATACTTGAGCCTCTTTCAAAGACTGTAGGTTATGTCTTACTCCTACATAAAAAAAATGAACACTCACTCTGCTGCACTCTGGAAGGCTGAGTCTGCATATCTATTGTGCAAATAATGTAGCAGGGAAGGCAAGTTTGTGCTGCCTTGTGTGCAAATGTGTGTTGTGTGCAGCGGCGTAATAGAGTATATGTTGCATTTGATCATGCATTTCATAATGATTAGATGAGATCTTGGCTGTGGCAACGACCTCTCGCAAGAGAGTTGCAGTTGTTTATCTGCCTCTGCTCCTGCAGACAGCTGTAAATAAATGAAGAAGGAGTAACTCCCATGGGAGTATAAGGACACTCACCCTGGGATTTGCTGACTAGTTCTGTCATGGTAGACTTGGTTTTGCTTCTTTTTTTTCCTTCCCATCACATAAACTTTTGTCCTTTTTTTTTTTGTCCACGTTTCATTTATTCATTCATCATATAACAACTCCTTACATTAATACCTGTCATGGTAATAGAGCTTTTCCTGATTAATCTTTCACCCATTTTACTCTACAGCCTACATTGCAGCAGCACCCTACTTATTTAATTTGAGAAATGATCTCAAAGAAAAACTGGGGGATAATAAATGTTTTCTCCTCTGGGACATTGCTTGGAACAGGCAGCATCCATCTTTGTGGAAGTGTAACCCCCTCCACCTAAATGATCCAGTTGCACATGCGTGTGCATCCCAGTTGTCAAATTACCGTATATTGCTGCACTGTTGGCGTTGCAACCACAGGGCAATGGAAGGTCTAATAGTATTTACCGTATGACGATGTTGGACTTCCATGCTCTGTTTTATGTAAGAAACCACACGTTTTTCTGCTTTATGGAGACGTCCACGCTGCATCTGCATCTGCACATGAAAAACATTCTTTCCAACAATCGAATGCCAAGAGGAGGAGTTGATGAGGACATCTCTGGTTTGGCAAACAGAAAGGCTTATTCACTTTTAGCTCCCACATTACAGTTAAGCTTTGCATAGTCCTAATCCTCATTGTCTACAATTAATGAGTTTCGTTCATATTGAGAAACATGCAAATGGAGATTTCTGGTTTGGAGACTGCAATTATGGAGGAAGCTAAGGGATATGAGACCCTAATTATGTGCTATCATTATTGCCATGGCTACTGCCACAGCTGACTTAGTATGCAAGGTTCGAGTATGAAACATTATGCAATCCAGTGCTGTGTGATAGGATAACTAAAGTATTACGGGGAGAAAAAAAAAAAAGACTCCACAAAGTATTGAAAAAAGCGAGTCTTTTGTTCAAATCCACATGATGATGTTGAATGCGCCATTAGTTATTACTTACAATGGCTCACAGTGCGACTTACAATGATGGTGTTTATTTATGAGGCACTTTCAGAGCACGAGGAGAGAAAGGCACTACATGAAAAACATGACCTTGTCTTGTCTTTGCTGGTTGGGTTTGTTAGGCAGAGATGGCTGCTTCGATTGAAAAAAAAAAAAAAAGAATAATGAACTTGGTTGGTTGTTTGTGCTGCAGTGTTGCATCCTCTGTCGCTCACATCTATCTTCACTTATTCACTCATCAGTGGTGATGAAGCTGCCGCGCAAAGTGCCCCTTTCTATTAGGTGTAACTGTGAGTCCGGTGTCTTTCCCAGCAACGCTTGGTCTCATTGATGGGTGGAGACCAATCCAGTCAACAACGTTGCAATTAAAGAACTCCTGGATTGACACAATCGTCCCAAACATTCAGAAATGTTGCCAAAAACATTTGTGCTCACCTGATTATGATCATTTGTTTCAAGCTTTCATTGCAACTTTATGATGGTCATTGAAGTAATTAATGACAATAAAATGTATTCAACAACAAATGAACATAATTGTTATTATTAACAGTGGAAAAAAATTCGGCATAATTGCTAGTTAAGTCATAAAAATGAGTGAATCAAGCAAAACTAGTGCAATGACAAGCTGATTTGATGCCACATTCCCCTGCAACGCAGCACAAAACACAATGTCCCATTGTCATGGAAATTTGACACCACCGCATTCACCTCTCAAAAACACAAACATAACCCATGTGGACAAGCCTTACCACTGGGGACAATGCCTTACAATCGCACTCACACGGATTCATAAGTATATTAGGAGACTTACATTTGTCAGCTTGTGTATTGAATTTAATCTGTTTTGATTTTTGCTGCCGACAAACCATGCATGCCCCTATTGTGAGTGCCATCAGCTCAAAAGAGCTTAGTGGGCAGAACTGATATTTGACAGAGGATGAAACAGTCTTACAAACAGAATCCATGCACCACTTCTAAACTGGCATGGGCATTGTGCTTGCATTCGCCGTATCTGTCTACCATGCTGTCTCCCAATAAAAAGATGATGTCTATCACAGAAGACTAGTCCCGCCATAGTTTCCTCTGGAACGCCATGTTTGTGTACGTACATGCATTTGCTACCAGTCAAATCCATGCAGAGGAAGACTGTTCAGATGTATGATTTACTGAACAGTGTTGCCATCTCGCTGTGCACTTTTAACTTCAATGTCATCCAACAGCGGATTTCCCTCGGGGCTTAACTGATTTGTAAATGGTGCCGTTTGCCCCTTTTGTGCTGCTTACAATGTGCCTTTGAAAAACAGAAAAAAATAATAAGTTCTCTTCCCTTTTATCCCGCATTGTGCGACTCAGTTCACCTGGGGAAGTGTAGCTCTTGCATGATAAGAGGAATATTGAAAGAGGAGCTGAATGCATTCAATATTAGAATATTTTCCTCCAGAAACTCTTCAATGTTTCCGACTTCGAGCAGACACACAAGTGGCTTGACTGACATTTTTAGTCACACGTACTTTTACTCACCCTAAAGATGTTATTCACCCAAATGATTTACAGGTTTCACCGTGAAGTATTTTCTAAACAAAATGAATGATGGAGAAAATATGCAAATTCTGCAGAGTAAGGCCAAGCCCTTGTGTTTGAAACCACAAACTTCTCGCTATGAGACAAGACTGCTCACCACTGAGCCACTGTGCAGCCCAACGAAGATCTATCGATTACTTATTTATCCTCTTTTATAGTGATCACATGCAGCGACTAATCCAAAGCCTAAGCTGGATATCATAACATATTCATCACAGGTATAACCCTGCAGCGCTCTCATGGTGTGTCTTGGTGACAAAGACTTTGAGGGTGTGAAATAGCAGGTACTTGAAAGTATAGGAAATACGAACCCTGTAATATAATCAAAGTCTTCTTTGATTCTTTGCGTCTCAATTTGGGATGCATAATCTCTCATCAGTCGTACCATATTCAAAAGCTGCTGGAAAATGACAACATCCTTAAGAATGTGCTGTTGGATGCTGAGATTGCCTCCCCACCACCAAACACACACATTCAGCCTTATGCTCCCAGGCGCAGTGTACAAGTGCAGGGGCAGCTCTTTCCCCTAAGAGGCCTGTGGCGAGCTAAGCCCAGTCACAGAGCCAGAGCCAAAGGATTCCCTGCAGTTGAAAGCAGCTTTTCTATCACAGCCACCTTCAAAGACCAGGAAGCCATCCAGAACACAAGGACATAGGATCAAAGGCCCAAAGAGCTCTTGCTAATTAGTAGGTAGGAATCCTATAAATGCACTGAAAGCTATTGTCTGCCACTGTAGTAACAGCAATGAGAGAATGTGTCAGGTGGAGAGAGTGAACCGAAAAAGAGAAGGTGAGGGAGAGAGAGAGGATAAGATTAGGAAGAGGATATGCAGTTCCATTGTGTATTAAGGTAAATGGTGTGTGTGCATGTGTGCATGTGTGCTTGCGTGTGCTTGCGTGTGTGTGTGTGTGTGTGCTTGCGTGTGTGTGTGTGTGTGTGTGTGTGTGTGTGTGTGTGTGTGTGTGTGTGTGTGTGTGTGTGTGTGTGTGTGTGTGTGTGTGTGTGTGTGTGTGTGTGTGTGTGTGTGTGTGTGTGTGTGTGTGTGTGTGTGTGTCGCTTTCTCCCAAAGTGAATGGCATGCGTAGGTGTGCTCTAATGTAAGCTGGCAATGCAAAGTCACAGCACCCCTTTCTCCTCAGTAACAATCTCCCACAGTGTTATGGTAACCTTCCACACAGTGACTCTTGTCAGGCACCACATCTGCTCCAACCACACGGTAGCGAGAGAAGCCCATCAAATATTTGAACTTTAGAAAAAGATACCTCTTCAGATTCAGGTTTTTCCATTTACATCCTTTTATACCCACTTCTTCCAACGTCGGGTTTTGCTTTAACAGACCCCAGCTGACTGGGAGAAAGGCACGATACACATGTGGCAGTCCATTTTAGAGCTAGCAAAGAGAAACTTAAAATTCTTTGTATGATGGGAGAAATCGATTTAAACACACACACACACACACACACACGCATGCATAGAAACAACATAACAGCATGCAGGCAAACAGTATATACTGGTCTGTTTATACTGAGAGAGAATACGAAAAACACTATGTTTCACACACACACACACACACACACACATCTCCAAAATCATCTACTAAAGGATCGTCTTTGTGAAAGTGCATGCAAACTTAATGTTGTATGCAAACTTGTGGAAGTGGACTTCCTAACTGGATGCACTGAGGAATCTGTGATAAATTTCATCCACAATCTGTACAGTTTGCACCATCATAAATATGAATCATCAGAGGTCTCCAAAACTGGAAGTTATAGACCATAATACGCTATGTGTAATTTGCAAAATCTGAGGGCATTTTCCCCATGACCCTGAACAGGATAAGCAGTCCAAAAGATGAATGAATGAATGACAGATAGACAGCATTTCCATAATTTGTGTGAGAAGGAGGTGAAAAAAGGGCACCCTTCAGAGTTTGTTGAGGAGCATCTCCTCATATGACTCACTGAGTTTTTAGTTGTAGAAAAGATCTGTTTCACACCTCATCTTAGACCACGTCACCCCTTATTAATTGTAAACAATGTGTACATATCTTGTTCTTTTATATTCAACAGCGCTGATAGTGATACAATTCATCGACTATATTGCCTCTTTTTTTGCTATATTCAGATTTTTTGGTTTGTTTTGATTTTGTTGTTGTGTTATGTTTACCTTCCCACACCAACACTTCACCTCAAACTTCATATTGCTGGGTATTCAGTGTATCCATGGTGAACTAAAGCAGAGACACCCTCATTTGAATACTTTTATGCATGATCTTACCTGTTATGATTAATAGGAGTAGTAGTAGTAGCAGTAACATATTAGCATGTTACTTACAAAATGCATAGAAAGTAGGGGTGTGACAAGATAATCAGCTCACTAGACAAGGCAAGATTCCCACTTTACTTTTAAGAACACTAAAATGGCAAAATACATGACTGGAAAAGCAAACTTTTGTATTTGACAGTCACAAAACAATACAGGTGGATTTTGTGCACAGGTCTGATGAGGGAACACCCCAAAATCCAAGTGGCAGTGTCCGCTGGAGACAGGTGTCTCTTTAGAGGAGCAGGCTATGAGGAGTAAATGGAGGACATGTTTAAAACAAGAGTTGAAACTCATTGCTGAAAACGGATGGCCAAAAATCCAAGTGAAAACATGCAAAAAGCTGCTCAGTAATTCTAGGAAGAGTTTGATTGCTGGAGTAGCTAATGAAGACTTTTCTATTAATTATTGAGAATAATTCTGGACATGCCACTATTTGTTCTAATGTAAATAAAAGCAGAGAAATATTTTTCCACAATGGTGCTTCTTGGACATCATCTTATTAAATTTGGGAAAATTTCTGTATCATTTCTGGTAAAATAAATACTAATACTTAAAATACAAATACTTTAAAAAATACCTTTCTTGCTGAATAAAAGTACATTTGAGAATAAATTTAGTTGGAATATGCGGGAAGATGGACTGAAAAATGTGTATTTTGACTGTATTTTGGCCGTTTTCCTGCCTCGGACTACAATTTACCACAAAAACTAGTCCATTGTCCACATTTGGCAAGGTGTCCACTCCATTAGGTGTGTGCTCACAGTCTGATAGGCTTCTGCCTGGTGCCCATGAGACAGCTTTTCATTTAACGAGAAGTTTCGTCATGATTTAATCTCGCGAGATCTCGTCTCTTCCCTAATAGAAAGGCAAAAGCACAATCTGTTTGTGTGCGAATGCAAGTCAGTGTGCATCATTGGGGATCTGAGTAAATTTGACCTTTTTTGAAAAAATAGAGATTTTTACTTTGATACTATTGTGCATCACCACTGATGAAGCAGCAGTGATCCTCTGCATGGTTTCCATGTCCCATTGATGGAAGGAGCAGAGATCAGAATAGCAGGGCTCTGAGGGGGGAAGCTCTGTCTGACTTCCTAAAAAAAAAAAAAAGAACCGTAAGAAAATCTGGAACAGACCAGGCCATTTCTTTGATTTAATTTTTCATTCATTTTGCATGAAAAGTCACTCATTCAATTCACTTCAATTCTATTCAGCTTTATTTATACAGTGCCAAATTCAGTGAACAGTTATTTTTTTAGGCACTTTTAGAGAGAAAACCCAACAGGTCCACATGAGCAACAAAAACAAATGTGGAAAGGAGAAACTCCCTACAAAGGAAGAAACCTTTGCAGAACCAGGCTCAGAGGTTCTGCTGTTCCGGTTGGGGTGAGGGGATAGAAAGAGAGAAAAGGAGAGGACAGACAGATGGAATGTCTGAATCAGCTCATTATTGCTCCACTCACTACAGATGGATTAGGGCAGGAGGCTTCAGATCACAGCCCTTGGGGATCCTGGTGGGAGGTTGAGGTGGAGAGACAGAGAGAGAGAGAGAGACTACAGGAAGGAGAGAGTTCTTTGACAAGAAGGTAGACCATGGTTAAATCACATGTAGCGATTCATTTCGAGTGGGAGAGGAGAGAAGAGATGCTCAGTGTCGGTCCTCCAACAGTCTTAACCTATAGCAGCTTCACTAAGAAAATGGTCCAGGGAGGCCTGAACCAGCCCTAACTGGAAGCTTTACTAAATAAAAAGGTGTTAAGCCTGGCCTTGAAAGCAGAGACTGTATCAGCCTCCCTTTCTGAAACTGGGAGCTTTTTCCACATAACAGGAGCCTGATAGCTGAAAGCTCTGCCTCCTGTTCTACTTTTAGAGAACCTTGAAACCTCCAGCAGAACAGCACTCTGAGAACGAAGCGTTCTTCTGGGGCAATATGAGACTAACAGCTCTTTAAGATATGATGGGGCCTGGTTGTTCAGAGCTTTATCGGTTAAGAGAAGAATCTTAAATTGTATTCCAGATTTAACAGGAAGCCAGTGAAAAGAAGCTAATATTGGGCTGATGTGATCTCTCCTGCTGCTTCTTGTCAGAACACTGCAGCATTTTGAACCAGTTGAAGGCTTTTTAGGCAGTGGTTGGGGCTCTGATAACAGGGAATAACACTAGTCTACTCAGGAGGTAACAAATACATTAAATAATTGGTCAGCATCGCTTTGAGTTAATTTGTTTCTGATTTTAGAAAGGTACTGCAGGCCTGCTTAACATGAGGGTTAAAGGATAAGTCCTGGTCAAAAGTGACTCCCAGGTTCCTTACAGTGTTACTGGGGGTTAAACCAACACCATCCAGGGTCACTACTCGTTTAGATATTTTTTCTCTCAGGTATTTTTGGCCAAATGTAATAACTTCTGTTTTATCTGAATTTTGGAGCAGAAAATTACAACTCATCCAGGTATTTATGTCTTTAAGAGGAGCTTCGAAGTTGACAAGTTGATCAGTGTCACCTGGCTTCATAGATAACAATATTTGTGTGTCATCTGCATAACAATGGAAGTTAATGGAGTGTTTCCTGGTGATATTCCCTACAGGAAGCATGTATAATATGAAGAGTATAGGTCCTAAAACAGAACCCTGTGGAACTCCATGTTAAACTTTGATTTGAGCTGAAGACTCCTCGTTAACATTAATGAAGTGGAACCTGTCTGCTAAATATGATCAAATCCAGTTCAATGCTTTACCTGTAATCCTAATAATCTATTCTAGTCTCTGAGTCACTGAGATCTAACAGAACCAGAACAGAGACCAGACCTTTATCTGACGTCATGAGAAGATCATTTGTAACTAATACCAACCAGGGCTACCATGCAGGAGAGGGTGTGGAGCATACACAAACATACATCGGCATGCTGTTGTATCTTTAAATACTGGACCTGCATTTGGCTTCAGTGCAATATTTTGGTAAACGGGAACAAAAAGAGGTCTGCAGTTTTCCTCAGAGGTAGTCTCAGGGGAGGGTTCTGATAAAAAAAGATCAGAAACTACTGCTTTAAGGAACAATAATGTGCCGCTTTTTATATGTTTTTGCAATTACTTTAGCTGCTTCCACTGGCCACTGGTTTTCACCCCCTTATAGTGAAAATACACCCAAATGCAGAAAAAAGGGCACTGGTCAGGATGGAAAGTGTACTCTGCAAATGCAAGGAGTCACCTTCTCATGGCTATCCACAAACTTTAATATGGATGGACCTGAAAATTTGTCATACTTTCCCCCAATAGAGGAGTGGTTCCCTGTACTTCCTAACCCACATACCTGGAGTATGACCAGACTGGCAGTGCAGTGGTGAGCGTTTGTCAGCACAGATTGACTTTTTTGCCCTATGAGGTGTCGATATGCTGCACCTGACAGGCTGCTGGCTCCACGCAGTTTGCCCGCCTTGTTAAGTCTGACACTGACAAGAAGCGACTGGGTGAGAACTGACACGCGGAGGAAAATCCATGGCTACAGCAAATATTTGATGATGTGATTTCGCTGGATTGGAGATGGAAGCTGATGTTGACATTTGTGTAACATCTGCACAGTCTAGTCATCAGAGTCGGTCGCTCCTCCTAGTTTTATCTCCATGTTGTCGCTGCTTCACTTTTTTCTTTTTTTCCATGTTTGCACAGTAATAATGCTGCAAAGGAAAGAAAAAAAAAAAGCTTGGGTTTTCACATTATTTAAAACTCTCCGCTGCTGTGCAGAGAGGATTCGGACATCACAATACAATCTAAGAACAAAGAAGGAAAGAGAGAGCTTGGCGTTCTATTACCTTCCAGATGCTTGGTTGGCCTCATGTCAAGTGACTCTGGCCTTAAACATGCACAGTACGTCAAGCCGAAACATGTAGCTTTGTTGCAATGAGATTAGTTTAAAAAGCACACTGTCTATGCAGCACTGTTGTATAAACGGCTATGTGTGTGAATCGTGCAAGAAGAAAAAAATCTTCACATTTCAATGTCAAAACAGAACATTTGACAAAACTCTTTTCATGCGAGGAACTTCTGTCAGCCTTGAAAACATAAATCAACTATGAGGCTTTTACATTTTACAAAGAAGCTATAGTAGAGTATTAAGAATTTTAATCGTATCTTGTAGTAAGTAGTGAAAACGGACCACAATCTGCCATAGAAATAGAGAAGTCGGAGTAGAAAAGGAAGTTTGCGCAGTGTCTGAGTGATTCCAGTGGGACCAGGAGAACACAGTAATGACTTTAATGAAGAGGACTTGTTCTTAATTGAGATTAGATTTCTGTTTTATCTAGCTGCCACATCAAGGATCCTTTAGTTCCAGTCTGAATGGCGTCTCATTGTGGTCCATTATGTGGTTGATCGACCATGTTAATTTAAACTGCATGCCATCAGTTAGCTGGTATAATTCTCACAGATTACAGAGCCGAGCCCCTTCAGTGTTGTGTCAGATGATGGAGAACTGTTGTTCTTTTTTTGTCTGATTCGAGGAAGCATGTGCAGAGATAAAGGGACGTGTTTGTACTGTTGTGGTTTAGGTTTTCCTTTGTCTTGCTGGTGTCCGCAGAGTAACAGCATATCATTCTTTGCATCTCTTTTCACACAAACTTATGTTTCAAATGTGAGACCGTGTCGCCACATGTGACCGTGCACGTTGCATATTTGACAGCTTGAGTGTGCTCCACCCCCTCTCCTGCATGGTAGGCCTGCAGAAAGTGCCTTTTAGTGCAATTACATGGGTTTCTACACATCAATTAGCAATCCAATTAAGTCTTGATGTGATGAATAGCGCGAATGGAAGTGGAGGAGCTACTGATCTTGGTAATAATGATCTTGCCGATTACGCTGATCACTCAGTGGCTAAGAAGACAGACATGCCAAGGTCATCAATTAACACACAGGAGGAGAAAGGAGACAAGTTGGTACACAATGTTATCGCAGCGGTGAAAAGTTATAAATTATTTGTGCCTCCTATGCAATACAGACCCGAACCAATATTTCATCATGGTGCAGAGCAAGATGCAATGCTTAAAACTGAGCAGTCTTCATGATGGAATAACTTATCCATGCCAATTACATGAATAATAAGTTTCTATCCAATTTCTGAGTTGATTAAATGAGAATTAATGTACTTTAGCGCTATTTCAGCTTCTTAGTCCAAATACGTTCTCCAGTTCATTTGTCATTTTCTTGTAGCTGAGTTTTTGTATATTTGGGTGAGCATTTAATCCTGCATAATTTAGGTTGTGGTTTTGCGCAAAAGTAGTTGTACCGTTTATATGCTGCTGCGTCTTTGTATAAAATATTTACTTTGATCAAGGATGTATAAAAACGAAGTTAGATAGCTTATAAGTTGCATCATATAAATTCTGCTTAGCTCACGATGTATCATACAGAATCAGCAGTGCTGTGAGGAAGTCAGTCTGAATGGATAAAACTAATGTTATTCTGAATGACGCTGAGCTGTTTCAACCTTTTCCCCTTATGATCCTTCGAAAGCAATGAGCACCTTGCTAATATTTGAGGTTCACGCACACTTGGTTACCTTGGGCCACTGGTTAATTCTGTCTGGGTCACTGATTTTAATGAATTAGATTTAATTCTTTTTTTTTTTTTTTTTGCACTCTTTCCCCTCCCATCTTGTCAAGCTCTGATCAGATGTTTAAGGATTTCAGCAACACTCTTCTTTCAAAGACTGAAGGGCAACAGAGATACGTTACGTAGCGTCTGTTGGTTAGGAAACACAGACACTCAAAATGAGCATGTAACAGCTCTGCAGAGAATAATTAATGTTGCAGGAATGTTAATATGTAAGTATTAAATCCATATTAAAGGTCTCCTCACAGTAATGTATATATGATCCGTAAATAAACACGAGAAACTACTGTTATTCAATTTGAGATCTGAAGGTTAAATCACAAGCAACATTGCTGGTAAAAAAACATAAGCTTCAACATCCCTGGAAAGTCATCTATACCCTCATATTCACTAAGCCTGCATTAGCATGCATGGGCTTGTTTGTCACAAGCTTTAAAATGAATATTTATAAATTATATACATCATAAATATTTAGTGCTGCGTCAGGGCTTTAGTACTTTTGTTTATAGTTCAAACCGCCCAGCAGCTGCATGGCTTCATAAAGTTACTGGGAAAAAAAAAAAAAAAAAGATTTGCATGTGCATCTTCAGACATTGATAAGTTGATCCTTGTCAAAGAGAGGTGTGTGGGGTGAGGAGGGCCTCGGACTGGGGTCCAGTCAGGTTTGACACATTTGAGACGCTTTTGAATGAGTTTTTTTAAAGCAACATGCTTGACTTACACAGGCTTTCACTCACATTCACGCCAAATTAGGAGGGAAAAAAAGATGCTATATAAACCCTATAAAAAGAAGCTGTTGCAGTCTCTTCTTTTCAAATTGATGTACATGCTATGATTAGTTCCAGAAGATGGTTTTATTATTTAATGGGTCAATTTTCACTAAGTCATCTATATACATCTGAGGCCCTGACATAAATCTAAGGATTGAGGGTATTTATCTTCTCCATGGCAGGCTTCTTTAAAGTCAAGTGATGCATCAAATCAAAATTATGTGAAAAAAAAAAAGATTAATAGAATATAATTGGAATTCATAAAATGTGAATGAGGAAGATTAAAAGCTTGAGATTTGTATTCATCAACGCAATAAATACTTCCAAGCGGAGACTAGATTAGCATAATGCTGTGGAGAGCAGTGTACCTCTATCACAGATATTGCCCTTGACCATACACAGTAATTTCACTGTGAAAGAGCTGAAATGCCTGTTGAAACATTTTGAGGAATCATTATACAACAGCTTCTCAAAAACAATACAACCACGATTCAACAGACCATCATTTTACAGCAAAGAGTACTTTCATTGCCTAAAACAGATGTGTTAATGCTTTCCACATCACGGATATGATCATTTTTGTCTCTCCAGCTGATGAATATATTTATTGATCACAGTCCTCTTTAAAGATGCGCTGAGTTAACATGTTATTCAACCTTTGGTCTCCAACTCTTCAGCCCTTTCAGTCGTCTTCCCGCCGTTTTCCTGCTGGCTCTCTTTGCAACTCTTTGCCTGAGGGACAGAAGTCTGCAGTCAAACTTTCCATGATGTCAGGAATGCAATCATTTTTGATTTTTTTGAATGTAACCAGGCCATTAATATAAAAGAATAGTAAAATGTTTTTATAATCGTTATCGAGAGACTGTTGTATAGCATATATCCTAGAGTAGGATTTTTATTGTTGCAGTTTTATTGCAAAATTGGCAAAAAATATGACAGGTTTGATTTTTTTTTTAATGGTACTCCTTCCTAACTTATATGAATATTGGAACAACAATATTATGAAAATGGACATAATATTATGATACATTAATGTATTTATTATGTTTAAAAAGACTAAAATTATTACATTATTTGTTCCAAACCACAGAAAAGCTGAATTTACCTATACCTAAATTTCTGTTATTTTCATTGGCAAGAAGAGCAACGTTCATTCAAATTTCATGAAAATCAAACATGCTGAGTTGTTTTTTTTTTTTTTACTTAATTTCATTTTGATGATAACATTAGGGATAGCAAAACATCTATTTCTCTTTATTTAACATAATATTTGCTAAAAATTAATAATAAAAAGATAGTCAAACATCTCAAGAAACATGCTCTAGATATCCTTGAACATATTGTCGTCTTCTGGTTGGAAGCTACTGTACTGTGGGTGGAAAAACTGCGTGACTCAAGTAGCTACTTCAACCTTAATACGTTGTTCGTCCATGGCCCCAAATGAGCCATCGAAGCAAGTGTGCAAACACAGCCGTGAAACTTACTATATCAGTATAAATACAATTGAATGCAGCTCTATGATCATTTCACAGTGCTCTGAAAATGCACAGGTCCTTGCCTTTTCCCAGGATTTGGATGCAATCTGTGTATTTATTGATCCGCATGCACATTTCAGCAGCACTGTTAGTACGTCTATTGCATGTCGACAAAGGCAGCACGGCATCAAAATTCAAATGAAAGCGTTGTTCCTGAGTGCGAGTTGAGAACATGCTTCCAGTGGAATGGGCTGGTGGTATTACATGGCGGTGTACGGTGTGCAGTGGGTAGGCCATCCATCAGGGAGACTGCTGCTCCCACAGGCAGTATCTTGCGCGCCGCCTGGCCTCTGCGCAACACTCACACCCTTAAACTTATTCTGGTTACGAACATGCAGCCATAGGCATAAATGTACATTGAGAGGCCAATGCAAATGTGGACTAAAATAGGAAGGAAATGGGAGAATTGCCACACAGGGAATGAGACGGGGTCAAGAGTAGCTTCGCAATGAAAAAATGACTGACTGCTGCACTTAAGCAAGTCTGGTTGCAGTAGTTGTAAGTATTGTTGAAGGCGTGGCCTTTTAGCCTTTTAGTATTTTCATATACTTTTACAAACAGAAATCTGATTTAAAACAACTTTTTTCAAAGAAAAAAAACTATTATAAAAAGAAATTTAGGTTGGCTCATCATGTTGGAAAAAAGTACATCAATTGACTGATTTGGATAAAGTTGGAATGTATTAAAACTGTTGCAAAGCTGCAAACTTTGATATTGTGCACGCCCATGTGTTGAAGCTGATCTATTAGCAGGAAGTGCAAAATAACAAACTTTGTCCATTTAAGCATGATTGCCTCCATTCACCATCTTCCAGATGGCAGAGAATCCTTGCAGGAGTTTATACTGATGAATAAATGAACATGCAATGTGATTTGTCTGTCTGGGAAAGTCTGTGTTGTTTATTAATGGTTATGTTTTTAACATGTTTGAGAAACATGTGAATCAGCTCTGTCTTCAACAGAGGTGTAAATATGGCGAGAGGCATTTCTTCTGCTGGCTCCTAATAACTTTTGATGTTCAGACTTTGTGTGTTTTACCTCTTCCTAATCCTCTTCTGTTACTGTTTTTCTCACAGCCTGGACTTCAAGACAGATGTTTTGTTTTGTTTTTTCTCTTATTTCAGTTTATTATCATTTTAATCCTTCCAAATTTAGATAGATTTCCTGCAACACTGATGTTTTCGATAACTCCCTCCACCAAGTTTTCAGTCTTTGTAGTTTGTTTCATGGCCTAAAAGAGATCACAGGATGTGCCTCATAGTTGTCTTTAAAAGCTCACACTCATTTAGTTTAGGTAAAACATGTGTAAGGAATTATGAGTGTTGCTGAATGATATCAACATATTATAAAGTAACAATTATTAGTGAAGTATTTCATGTGTGGTTCAGTGTTTGCACCATTTTTTGCCACCCCTGTACATACATGTAGATCCATGTACATACAGAGAGAGACAGCACCCATCTCCCCAGGTCCCTGTGGGGCCACTTACTGTATGCAGAACTGGAAATGTGCCTCTGTGTTGATTTTTGAATAAAGCTGACCTGCTTTTATTCACAATGCATGTACAGCATTTGATTTATTGCGAGATATTGAGTATACAGCTGTTACAAATATGTCTTCACATCATGTTAACACTGCTGCGGGTTGAATTGCTTCAGTTACATTTGCAATCAAAGTAACCGTTGACCAGGGCCTGCCTTGAAAGCTAATTTACAGAGAAATGCAGTTTACATCATTACAGACGTACTTAGTTTGCTTTTGCTTCGTATCAATTCTATGTAAACACGTCCATCATCATTCTACCCCGTGGTCCCTCGACGCCACATTTAAATGTTGCTGATTTTCTGCTGCTTACATGCTCATTGAACCAAACCAGTCATCCGTGAAACATTTTAATAATCTCACACAGTGATTCCTCCTACATGTAATACATTTGCATATCATGGGAGAATATCATCAAATCAGATCTGACAAAGGAAGGGAGCCCATGTGTTGTCTGTTTGTGCATTAGTTTAGGTACAAGACGGAGGAGGAAACAGATATCATCCAGCCATCAAGCTGTCACAAGGAAGTTGATTTCTTTGATCCATCTTTTCATTTCTCTATACCATCCTGTGATATAAGAAACACATCTCGCTGTCATATGGCAGGCAAGAACGACTGTGCCGAAAGTTCTCATGAATATCTGCTTTATTAAGCTTTCATGCATATTCCATTATTCATCAAATGAATTATTAAAATGAAGTGATCTATGTTCTGACTATATACGTCCAGCACCTTCGCCAGAAAGGTATGCTCTCTATGTCCATTTTAATTGCAGAGGGACATAGATGGCAGAAGGCCATTTACAGTGATCATATTAAAAAAAAAAAAAAAAACTGTCTATTATATAATTCATATCAAATAATGTGGGTGATATCTGTGAGTGAGACACAGAAAATGTGGAGCTGAGTGGAGGATAACTCGGAAGGATTTTCACTGCATGTATCTTAACTGCAATAGTTTGACGAACTGAATAACTAAACATTGTGTTTGTCAAGGTGTGTATGGAGAAAACATGACAGTACGGTGCAAACTGATATCATTTTTATTTACTGACTGGACTATAAACTCAAAATATTGGAGGAAAACAACTTCTCTTTCATCAGAATTTGACTATTTTGTTAAGTCTAAGTGTGTGGCGAGAGCATCTATTTGATAGACCTCTCAACAAAATATTTGTTTTTCACATCGTCATTGTATTGTTTAGCTGGTATACAGGTTTCTTGTAAGATTGGTTTTAAAAATAAGATAAACTTGAGCGTCAATACTGTAGCAAAGTTTTGAACGGAGCTTTTACAGCTTCCAGACTTCAGGCTCGAAACACGACATTAGCGGTTGTTGTGATTATTTCTGGTCACTCTTCTCCATTCCAACAAACGAAGCCCCACAACTGAAATAATTATCACGTTTGAGGAGAATAAGCAGCGTTCCCTTCAGCCAGACAAAAGCATATTGAGTGAGGAATGTAACGGAGTGATGAAGAGGCTGGGCTCCACATCATGTACCATTAGTTTGAAATGAGACAGTTTAAGAACTAAGAGAAGGATGTTGATGCAAACAATGTTGACGCCGGTGTCATTAATGTCCACCCACTTTCCCCTCGCTGCACAGCAGCGTGTCACAACACCATCAACATCACATTTGTTTCCCAATGCGCTATTTGCATTGTGTGCTGTCTATATCAGTCAAAGAAGATATAACCTCGGGGCCGATGGATTTATTTTTATCTGCCTGTGTGGTTGTTTGCCGTGCAAAGTTTGTTTCCATATATTTAGCTGGAGTTAAAATCAAACACCTTCTGATTCAAATAGCCGTTCGTAGGAAATGTCAGCCGTTGTGACAAGTCAGGAAGAGTTTATGAGTCATTTGCAAGTAACATTAGCAGCTGCTCTGACCTGTGATGGTATTCGCATTAAAACCATCTCATCTGAAACTTTTGAAAAGCAATTTAGCATTTCATTGTAAGATGATAAAAGTCCATGTTTGCTTACATCGGGATCTGTATACCAAGTGAATTTTGATTCTGTTGCCTGTAGCTGTTGAAGATAATTTTACATGGCTTTCATGTTAAGAGCGAGCCGAGAGTGCTGTGTTTCATTTTATTCAAGTATAAGAGCTTCAGAATATATTAGTGTTACATTATTTGGAAAGTATGACAGTGAATGTAATCGAATATTTCACACAGAAAACCTCTGCCAGAAAGTGCTTGAGATTGGTTAATTTTAGCTGCATGAAAACAAATTGCCTTTCAGTTTTAAAACTTTTCATCTGAGAGTTCCCAGTAGTTTCATATATTCGCTTGATTTGTGCTTCCAACTCATTTGCTGTTTGTAAAACTGTTCCCCCTCTTTGTCTCAGCCGTCCTGGACTCATTCTTTTATTTGCTTTGTTGCAGCAGTGGTCGGCTGCTTTACTCAGTGTATGAGTGGCCACTTTATTTAATCTTTTAATGGTACATTCCTGTACTGTCATGTCTGTTTTCTCATTTATTTATTTATTTATTTATTTCAACACAAAATTAGAGACGAACGAAAGTTCATGTTTCACATTCTGGTAGTTAATTAGAATTTAGACAACGTTGTAACGGAGGTCAACTGCACCCAGAAAACATCCACTTACTGGCAAAGATTATTCAAACCTAACATAAACCTGATCATTGACAGCCTCCATGTACATGGACACTTTCTAATTTACAGGTTTTACAGGCTTGTTCCAAGACATTAATGATCCGCATCAGGTGCATAATGAGTTTTAAATGTCAGCACTTTGTGCTGGTTGCGTTGCAGAGACAGTCTGGTTCGAGTCTGGGTTTGCATGTTTCCTGTGTGCGGCCGCAGGTTCCCTGCAAAGACGCATGCCTCAGGTTAATTAGCACATAGATGTGAATAAGTCTGAGTTAGATTTAAAAAAAAAAAAATCTAAAAAGTGGCATAGAGCATGAATCAATGTGTCAGTGGTCTCTATTTGCCTCTTTAATTGATGGTTCTGCTGGATGCATTCACTTCACAGAAATAATCACTTTGTTTAGATTTTCCTTCGTTTTGTAGATTTATTCATTTGATATCTGTTTTGTTCATCAGTCACCTGCAAAAAAAAAAAAAAAAAAAAAAAAAACTACATTGTAAAAGCGACTGTGTATATTGCACTGTCTCTATGATTTCCTTTCTGTGGAATTCTCAGAGTGAGCGTCTGCTCTTTCGTTAACTATCACCTTCTCCGTAGATCAAAACAGACCTTTGTGCAAATTTGCATTACAGCTGCAATACGCATCTTTAGCGGAAGTGCAAATTCTCCTCTTCTCATCATTTCTCTCACAGCTGATTTCAAGCAGAAACCCATGATTACCACAGAATCCCCAAGGACAAATGTCAGTGTACATCAAGTGTTTAAATTCGCCGTGATGTGCAACAAGAAACATAAACATAAATTACATTTACAGGAGCACATCACAACTTCTCTGCTTGCATGGAGTGTCTTCTGTCGCTTTTGAGGCAAATATATGAGCGAGGAAGTGAATTGAGTGTTGTGTAGTGTAAATAATGTGATGTGATGTCGGGCTGCTTTTGATTGCTGTGGTTCATTCTCTGAAATGTCTTCTGATTGATCTCAGGTTAGTCTCTCTCTTTCTCTCTCTCGCTCTCATTTACTGCCACGGTCTACTCCTGGTTTTCTCACAACCTCCTCAATATTTTAACAAAGGGCCTGAAGGGTTTTCACTTCGCGTACCAGGGTTAATAAGTGTCTTTTTAACCTCTTCATCATGAGCCAATTTCTGAGATTAAGCCAGTGGCGGCACATTTTCACAATCTTTCTCATTATATAAAACGTATTGTTGTTATTATTATTATTGTTATTATTATTAATAACATTAATAACATATTATAAATTGCCATTACAATGGCAATACGAATAAACACAAAAAAAGTTAGCTTCATGTCATCACGTCCTATATCTTTTATTACTTGTCAAATCATTATTTTTATGGGATGTTTCAGTCAGATTATGCAACCTAACTTGGAAAATGCTGTCCTTATTTAATGGACAACGAACTGTTTAAATTCTAGAAGTTTCTTTTTTGGTTGTGACATTTTTCTCTTCATCTGAAAGTTCACAGTATATGGTTGAATGTCTGTACTTGTTACTGTTTAACAGTAAAATGGCAGGTTTGTGTAAATTAAATGATAGGTTTTGATCTAAATCCTCTGAAAAGTAAATTCCCACCTGTTAATGTAGAACTTTACATGGTTTACAATCAGTTTCTTTCGGGCTGATTGGCACCGTTCACTTGTGTTGACTATACTTCAACACAAGTCTGTTGCTGCACAACAGTGCTGATTTTGCACTGAAAAGATTTTTCACAAGGTTCAAATATTGCGTTTCGATACACGTTTGTTCATGCTGACGACGGCGTGATATAAATTCCACTTTTCTGTTACAACTAAGCCGTCATTTCAGTTTTCGAGTTCAGTTTTAGATCAAAACATTTGAAATGCATCGGGGAGCCGACACAGTAAAGCTATTTTTAATTTTTTGAAATCATTGACCAGGAAGGTTATCCAGCTTCCTTCTCCACCTGTCTTCTGGGAAACCGACATACTGTAGGCACAAGAAGGAAATCAATATGAAATGTCAGGTTTTCTTGTTGTGAGCTGACAGAAGTAATCAGTACATTTAAAACTCAACATGAGCGCTTGTTTCAAATAGCACAGCGGGGAAAACAAAGTAGCTGTATTTCCCTTTATGTAGTCTTTTTTTTCTGTGAAACTGTTGCTAAAATATCGGTAAATTCATTTTATCCAGCTTCCCATCTGTTAGCCTTAATGTGTTTTTTTTTTTGTAGAACATTTTTCTTCTCCTCTACGTGGCGCATTAAGAATTCCAGCAATGTACAGTTTACTGGAATATACCGAAGCACCGTCACTCAGGGGCCCAGTTCTCCTTCGCTTCAACATCTTTTCTGTCTCAACTATAAACCTGTTCAAATTTCACAACTCCACAATAGTGAGGAGTCTCAGTAGCCCTCCGTCTGAGTGGCAACTTCTGCTGGTGTCTCCAGCGAGAGCTGAGCAACTGTGCCAAAATAACACACCATGAAAGACACCGCTGAAAGACTTTGTTACCGGAGAAGCTGTTAGTTGACTCACTTTCTTTCTAGCGTGCTTTTCCCCTGTTAAATTACTCTTGTCGGCAGACCCAAACATGGCGCTTGTCCCCCTCACAAAGGGGTAGAAACCAGATAGCGGAATTCCCAGTCCTCAGTTTAGCAGAGATTTGAAATAACAATCCCCATCAGGGCCTGGCAATGCCGGTTAACTTCCCCATTCACCGAACAATGGCTCCACGCCGACCCTCCCGAAGTATTGAACAGCAGCAAGGGACGCGGCTCAATAGAATCAGCCAGGGGGATCTCTCACTTCTTAAGCGTTTCAATAATATGATCCCCCGCTATCTGTATTACCATATGGGATCCGGCAGCCAGGTAGAGGCCGATTCGACGGGTTTTTCAGACAGATAATTGATTCCCGTTTTCAGCAGGAGGATTGGGGATGTTGTGGTGGAGCAGGAAAAAAAAAAGAGGTCCTCTTCAAATCTGCAGCTTTTAGGCTGTAAGGCTACATTATACCTGACTCAAGTAGAATCTGATCTGTTATTCTTGTACAGCTCTCCGAGGTGTTAGAGTGCATGAATAAGCTATGGGCTACAAGAGTTCTCTGGTTGCCATCAGACAGCTCGACAGACATTGAGCACAAGAAGGAGGGCAGCAAGAGAGAAAAAAAAAATGGATGTGCGCAATTTTATCTTTCTCACTTGGAGGATTTGTTTCGAGGGACCCACGTTATCGCTCTCGCCGGACGTATCAATTAGAAAGGTGCAGCGCCGTCTGCTAAAACGGGCGAGAAAATGGAGGCCATTCAGGAATATTGTATCAGACATAAATGTCAAATACGAAAAAGAGCTGTCACAAACAAACAAAGAATGGTTGCGCACCTTATCACAGCCACAAAATATATTCTCCGAGGCACCAGGCTCTTGGACTGAGAGCTATCAGGAGACTGGGTCCCTGAGCCAAATGGAGTTCATTCCCTTCTGAGTAAAAGAAAGAGAAATGCCACCCAGGATAGATGAATGACAGATGAGTCATTTCCATTTATGAGGTTGAGAATGCTCACACTGATCTGCCTTCATGTCTCTCCATGATTGAAATGTGTTTGTGTGTATGAGCTTTTGTGGGAGAGACAAAAGAGTGAAAAGAAAACGGGGGAAAAAAAGAAGGTGAGGATGTGAGGATAAGATTTTATATTTTCTCTGGCTGTATTATTCCTCCAGTCATCAAATTTTCCTTTTTAAGGGTTGCATCCCGGCCCCATTATCCAGCCAGCGTCACTGTTCTTTCGCCCTGTTTACAACGTGGCAGGTGTTTTCTTCTGGAAAGTGCGAGCTTGTCCACTCTCTTTCAGCTGTCCAGCTACTCTTCGAGAGGAAGTGCTCGTGTGAACACGGAGCTGGATTAAACCCGCTCTGTCTGAGGTGTAGACTAGATTTCTAAGCACACTCAGCTACCCGGCTTCCTGCATAACTTAACATTTACATCTTTGCCCACACAGATAATACCTCCACTATACATACACAATGAATATTGCTATGCGGAAACAGCTGTTTGAAATACAAGACAGTCTTATTACCGTGAGTGTTGTGACATACAGCCGGTGATAACAGGCTTGAGACTTTCTATTGAGAAATTAGTGTTGACCCCAGGAAGTGTTGCTATTTTTTTTTTCCATTGTTCATTTTCTGTGTTAGCTGTTATTGCATTCATCCTGCATTTCTTAATTTTGCGTCCAGTAGATATGCGTATGTGGATTTGTGTGATCGGAGTGTCCTCTGCCGGAAATATCTTGTTAATCATTGGTGAGAGACAAATAAGACCAAGCTTCCAAACTGCAAGCTCAAACTGTCTTTGAGTTTTACTGCTTGTATTCACGGGGAGAGAGTTGTCACACCAGAACACACAGCAGTGCATTAGAAAGTCTGGGAAGTTGCAGGGAGTGAACCATTCTGACACAGAGGATGTTAACATGGGAGGAGTACACGCAGATAATGCTTCAAGGCTGTCTGTTTCTGAGAAAAAGAAGAAAAAAAAAAACAATATAATCAGTTTCTGGCGATGAGAGATGTAGCTGAGCCAGGTACAACTCCCTCACAGTCCAATAGGACATCTGTGAAAAGCCAAACAGGTGCAGCAGTGACATGAAAGTTTGGTTGTGTGATTTTAGTGAAAAACAGTAGAATAAAGTTTCCCTTACAGAGATTGGTCATTCAAAATTTTCAGCAATAAAAAGTATGGACAAAAAAAACTCAGTGAGCTGTCAAACAAAGGAGGATCCATTCTTTCTCTCATTACTTCAAAGATGCTACAGCCGCGGAAATAAGCCATACTGGGCACATCCAGAGCTCCAGCTCTCATTAGCTGCCTGTTTCGGTGCTAGTTGACTCCGTTCTCCTCTCTTGTTGTCATATCACTCGCAGTACAGCGCCACACTAACAGCAGGTTAATTACACACAAACCCCGCCATCTCTCAAAGCTGGAGAATGTTGCCGGCGACACGAGGCGCCGCTGTTGAACTCAAATCATGCGTTTTGCATCTATAATTAATTCCCGAGGGAGTCGACACAGTTAATTGGCAGACTGTTGAACAGAACCAGTTGCGAGCATGTGAACCTTTCGGAGAAAGACGACAATGATAGCTCAAGAACATTTTGTAAGCCCCCCCCCAGATCCTCCATCAGCCGGCACAGTTGCTTCGCTCATAGCCTGCCATCAGTCTTGCCGCTGTACCTGCTAAACGTATTTCAATGCGCCATTTCTCAGCCCAGCTAGAGAGACATGTCGCGAGTCATGTGTTTCTCCCAAATGGAGCGAGCAATAACTGCCAGACGTGCGAGAGAGAGAGCGAGAGAGCGAGCGCGAGGGGGGATTGCTGAGAGGAGAATGTCTGAGCTGTTTGTTAATTGGAGAGAACATTTAGCAGACTCCTTCACAAACATATGACAACCCCACCTGTTCGTTTGCCAGTCTCCCTGGCTTATGTTACAATACGGAGCTGACAGGACTGCCTGAGAGTTTGGCTGCTGTGTTGACAGGAGATAAAAACTCAAAACTGTTGCTTGTCAAAACCTGTATCACGATCGTCAGAGTTTAAAACCAAGGATTCTGAGCGGTGCATTTTAAAAACATGGCCCTCGATGAAGATATAGCTTATTTCGCATGGTTTATATTCAGTCTATATCTGCGATGGAGCTTTATCAAAAGCAGGATCAGTTGCTTGCGGGAAAAGGTACGGTGCACCTGCAGGCTGGCGCTCTATCATAGGGAAAACACAAGAGAGACAGACAACCACACACACTCACTAACCTCGAGTGTGTATTTTTGTCCCATGGGAGGAGATGAAGTACCCTGAGAAAGAAAGTACCCTACACACATTGGGAGAACATGCAAACTCTTTGCAGAAAAGCCACCAAGTCCAAACTGAGCCTTGTTTTCAGGCGTAACTGCAGAGTGTCATCGATGATTCCTGTTTGTTTTTTTAGTCTTTATCAGAGGATGTTTGTCATTGTAACATTTTTAATAGAACCGTATGAATTTCTTCGTCTAACAGAGAGAAGATAAAGCTTCACACAGAACATGAAATAGACTCAAACCAGGGACTTTGCTGCAGTGAGGTGAGAGCACTTACCATTGAAATGCTGCAGCCCTGGGAGAGAAAGTGATTTTGTTGGGATTATTTTCAGCTTTCACTTCTATATGCTTGCATAGAATATGCTTTCCCATCATTCATTTATTTATTTATTTATTTTAGGTTTTCACCACTTTCTAATCTCTCTTAAATAGTGACTCATAGAGACCTAACAGTTGCATGAAAGGTGGGTTACTGCATAAACAGGAGTTTGATCATGACTACATTTAAAGGGGGAAAAAATATCTCCTACTACCTTATCTCCTCATCCTTAGGAGGAAAAACAACTCTCATTTCTCTCTACTGGAAACACACCCGTCACCGAATGGGGGAAACGGATGTGTGGAAAGTTTCACAGATTAATTCTGCATCATAAAATCAGTGCTGCTTCTTCACACAAACTTGCGGCTGTGTCCATTTATCAAACTAAAGAGCACAACGAAAGCCACAGACTGTTAATTTCCCAAGAAATATATGCTAAGGTATGCATCACTCGTGAGTTCATGATGAATGCAATTGTACAGCCAACATCACAGGCTATCACGCAATCAGTACCCTCATCTGTGCGCTACTGATTGTAACATATGGTGTACACCATCTGAAAACTGCAGACTCCAAACTACACCGCGCACACGGCCAAATATAGGTTGCAGAACACAAGGTAGTAATATGTAGTCTCGGTCCCAGGGGATTGTTGAATATTCACAACCTCTCATCCTTTCTTCACAAGTGTACAGAAAGTGAAGTGTGATAATCTTGCCAAGGTATATGTGCGTGTTTTTCTTTTCTTTTCTTCTTAACATTTGGAGCTGAAAGGATTGGACTCCAGACAACAGTCTTCAGAGAACTTAACGATCATGCCATCTGGAGGCAGGGAAGTGTTGTAGCCATTGATATCGATCATCTTTTTACACTTTACTCTCACAGATGGTTTAAAAAAAATAGAGGAAGAAATACCATCTGGGTGCAGGTGTTACTGCTTTGAAAATGAAAAGCAACCACAACAAAAAAATAGCAATAAAAACATTTTGTCCTCAATCTTTAGAAACTTTAATTAGGGCTCTTTTAATATGTGAGTCTTTCAAGAGTTGAGGCCATGAGTAAACCCAAAAACTAAAAACTTAGAGACCACCTAAAGTGCTCAGTCTGTTCAAATAGAAATCCACCCTCCTTATTGTAATTTTACATTTAAAAAAAAAAAAAAGAAAAAAAAAATACATCAATAAATGTCCTCCTGGTTGCTGTTAATCCACAGGAGTTGTTGCAGCTTGAAGTGAGTGAAGCTTCCAGCAGTGAGTGGGACACCATAACAATGCTGCCATCAAGTGTTCATACATTATTATTACAGGAGCCCCATAACGAAGTCGCTCTGAGTGTCTGGTCACCATCATCATCACCATCATCACCATCATCATCATCATAACAATAACAGTACCATGAGGACACCTACTTCTCTACAGTCACCAACAGAACCGCCTGCCTTGTATTAATTTACATATTCATATCCTGTGAAGCTCTAACTAAATGAGTCATTGTAAATGTGGGTGCACAAGTAATCTCACGTGTTTGAAACAAGCTCAAGAGATACAAATAGGTAAGTAAATTCATCATGTTGACCTATCTGTGCGCAATACCCTCATCTGTCCGCTAGATGTCAGTGTTGACCACTCCCCGCAGCGGGCGGCGCACCTGAACCTGGAGGGAAACACTGGAGAGCAGCGAACAGGCCGTGTGCTCAGACAGGCTCTAAATTGCAACCAGAGGATTATCTTTGTTGTTGTTTATGTGATTCCTTTGTGGTGGAATCATAAAATAAATCCCAGGTGGAGAATTAAAGTCAGCGAAACCACACAGGCTGTATAACGGTGGTGCAGTGGTTTGCACTGCTGAGCCCTGATCTGAGTCTGGATTTGGGGGCCTTCCTGTGCAAAGACTGAATGTTCTTCTTTGCGCTCCCCAATCGTTTGCACATTTTAAGTTGAAGAGATCCTTCCTTTTGTGGGAATCTTCTGGATGTGCTTTTCATTTTAAAGACAGAAGAACATTTTATTTATTTATTTATTTGTTTATTTATTTATTTATGGCCATTGGTGTGAGTGTCATTAGTATTTCATAACTCTTCAAAGATGTGTATTGTGCAGTGTTACTCTTACCTAAAGATGCATGAGAGAAAAGTGGATTTCTACTATTGATCCCTGATCAGTGCTTTTGTACAGAAAGATTGTGGCCATGAGTGTCACCCATCGCTACGCCTTCTATTCCGCTTTTTCCATCTTACTGTTGCAATTGTTGCACCGGCTCATTACAGAGAGAGTTGTTTCCTGTTCAATTCCTGTTTACGCGGGCAATTAAGAAGAATCAATTAACCTCAAACACATGCTTCTTGGCCCATGGGATCAAACCAGAATACCTCAGAGAACCAACACCCCTACAGGGAAAATAACCTAATACCACACAGAAAGGCCTCCAAGCCTGGACTCCAGCTGGGGATGTTCTTGCTGTGAGGCTTCAGTGCTGACGTCCTCTATGCTGGGAAATACACCTTCAGATCAATGAATGCATATTGTGTATTTGATGAACCAATGATTCCTGCTCATCAACTAATTTATCATCATCATCATCATCTTTGCTAATATTAGAAATGAAAATAAATCTATGTACAATAGAACTTATTAAAAACACTTTATGTAATTGTCCTGTTATCCTCTTTTGTTGTTTTCTTCAAAGCAACTTACATGTGTCATATTGAGACTAAGCTGCTGGGAAAACACACACACACACACACACACACACACACACACACACACACACACACACACACACACACACACGCACACACCCTCAGTTTGAACTATACTGTTTGCTCAGTTCAGTCTCGACCTGACCAGTACCTGGTCGGTGTAATCAGACTGGAGTCAGAGAGACAGATCGATGCTCAGATCCATCTGGCCCTCACCTGGATTCCACAGCATGCCCTGAAGCTCAAGCCTATTAAGGGGTGGTCTCCAGCCAAAACATGTCACTTTTACACTCAGAGAGATCACACAGTGTCTCTGAAAGCAAAAATAACTCTTCACTCAGGCAATTGTCTCAGTTGTTTTTCATCCTCCTCCGCTGTGATTTCATTGAAGTGCATCACAGGGCGCCTTTCTCTCCTCGGCTGTCCTGTGTATGTGTGTGTGCGCGTGTGTGTGTGTGATATTTGCCAGGGTAAGCATGCAATTCTTTCCATTCTCCAGTTTCTGTCCCTGTTTTGTGCGTTCATTCTAAGTTCAGCTTGGAATAAAACAAAGAGGATGTTTGGTTTGTGTGTATGTAGCTGGTTCTCCAGCTGTTGTGTGCTGGAACTGCCATTATCTACATGTGGTCCCGTTCTGTCTGACCGTACTGATCCATACTGATCTGACCCTGTGGGTCTGATAAGATAGCTGGGAGTTGGCAGTGTTTCCATTTATTTATTTATTTATTTATTGTCAATCTCAATGTGTAAGCTTAAGGGTTTGGAGGTTAATACCCCTGTGCTGTGAATGCCATTCCCAAGTTCTGCTCTATTCGGTTGTGTTCTGTTTTTGAGAGAATCGCAGCTAAAACATGTGCTTTCTGTCACAACCACAGTTTCCTGCTTTAGATTAAAAGCCTTTGTTTCAATATTCATAGCTAAAAAATTGTGACTTCCTTTAAAACGTACAGTTACATTTTTCATAATGAGACTGAAACTGATTTTAGGCCTAAATATGGCACCAAAATGGATCCGTAAGAAAGAACATGGTTATCTTAAGAAGAAGGGTAAAAAGTGGATGTTTAGAAGTTTATGAAATTAATTTTTTTGGGATCTCTGAACGGATCTGGGATGTTAGATTCTTTGGATTTGGTCAAAGGTTGTAAGTTGAACATCCTCAAAAAAGGCTTTTACTCTTCCATCTATCGATGTGATTTTTAATGGAGATATATAAGTCAGATCTTGGAGTTTGTGGCAGCTGCTCTGCTGCTTTTGGGAAAGGAGTAGAGAATAAAGTTTGTTTCTGCAAGTCCTATGCATTGCTTATTAATTTGAAGAGTGATGAGTTTGCTTTTCTTATGTTTTTGTTGTTGATTTTTGTTTTTTCACGTTTCAATTCGTGACCAGAACCTGTTCAGTTTTCAACATATCTTTGTGTCTGTGTCTGAAAAGGTGTGTGTGTGTGTGTGTGTGTGTGTGTGTGTGTGTGTGTGTGTGTGTGTGTGTGTGTGTGTGTGTTCTTGTATTTCTATCCTTGTCGGGGCCAAATGTCCCCACAAGGATAGGAAAACGTGGAACGACGTGCCTTGTGGGGACCTTTTTCCGGTCCTAAGTAGAAGAAACAGTGTTTTCTTGACCATGTTGTTGTTACTGAAAAAAGTAAAAGAGCAAAAACATTTCTTTAGGGTTAGGCTTTGTTGTGGTGTGGGTTAGGGTTAGGGTAAGGGTCAGGGTTAGGGGCTAGACATGAATGGGAGTCAATGGACGGTCCCCACAAGGATAGAAATACAAGACTGTGTGTGTGTTTGATGGCAATGGACTGGTGAGCTGTTCAGAGTGTACCCTGCCTTTCAGCAGATATCAGCTACCGTTCCTGCACACATGCACACACAAGATGTCTCAGTTTGAGAAGTGTGATCCTTAAAAGCTGGTTGACACTGGAGAGAAGTTGTAATCTGCAGTTGCTCCATCAGGTCTGACATGGCGCTACCCCCCCCCCCCCCCCCCCCCCACCCCACCCCACCCCCCACCCCGCCACTTAAGACACTATGGAAAATATTCCAGTGTGGCCCATACAGCCAGTAGTGCAGTTACAGTCCCGCTCTCATTGCTTCGACCGTTTCTGAACCACAAGTGTGCGTGATGAAGGCCGCTTTGATGCCAGGCCTGTTTACATGACATAATGATGCCCATGCTGTCAGTTTAAAGCATTTCAATAGTCTCCATTCCCTCACTGAAGACGCTCATCAGCGGTCCGCAGATGGTCCGTGTGCTGGCGAAACGTGTCCCACTGCCATCGGTAAAATGACATGAATAAAGAATTTAGACGTTTTGCTTGTGTTTATTGTGATTTGTGCTATGCAAAAATGTAAACTGAGAGAGCAAGAGAAGAGAAAAGAGCAGGGTTCAATGAAGTTCATTGTGACCTGTAAGGTCTTCTGAAGGTTTGAAGAACCTGACTGGAGATTATCGGTCGAGGGTTGTGTTGGGCATAGGTGAAACAATTTGCTAAACAATCACACAACAAATGGGATTTTGGGCAGCCCTGCCAGCGCATGGCTGCTTGCATGTTCTCCGCTCTGTCTTCTTCCTTTGTATTCACGAGCAGTCCCTGTGTGTACATTGGAAAATCTCTGTTTGTGCGTGCATGCATGCATGCTAACAAACATGCATATCACATGTACATACGTTCCTCTTGTGGTATTTTCTGATGGCAGTGTGCCAGTGAGTATCATGTTTTTCAACCAGAATGTTATAAACAACTTTCTCAACTCAAATCTTGCAGATTATTAAAGCAAACAGGAGTCATCTGATCATAATTTGCTTTCCCGCAGCAGAGGGATGAATAATTCTGTATATTCGGGAAAAAAAAAATGTGTGTATGTACACATTTTATTTATTTATTTATTTATTTATTTATTTATTTATTTATGTATACAATTACAGCAAATTTGTTATGATTATTATTAATAAATGTAATATAGATACATGCATTTAACCACATTTGGGCTGCTCAAGCACATATATCTGTTGCATTGCAAGAAATCTTCAGCAAGACATGGTGAAATGATAAGTGTGATTGGTATTGGTTATTGAAATTCTATTAATTAGTTTTAGCAACAGCAACATAAAGGTGTTTCAATCAGACTTAAATGCAGTTTAGTTTTGAAACCTTTATCCTTTGTATTGAAATATCCTTTGATAACAATCGGGTGTTTGGTGATTCAGTTGATGCCCTAAAGGTCAAACGATCTGAATGCTTCATGAAGTGATTCTTCTGAGCAGAAAGGTGAGGTCTTATCAGCTAACCCAACAATTAATTCTACCCAATAGAAAAACTGTCATGCTGTTGCTCTTATTCTTGGATGGTGCATTTGCAGCTTCATCTAAACATTTCTCCACCTCACTAAGAGATGTCAGCAACACGTCAGTGGTTCGTGTCAAATGTTCTGTTCCTGCTTTTTTGTTGTCAGTAGTTCATGAATATATCTTAGCTCAAAAAAAGGCAGTTTTATTCTGAGTTCTGCATCCCTGCTAAAAATGTAATTGCAATCATTGCTGCTTTGTTACCGTTTTGTTGTTGTTGTTGATAGATGTACGCAAGTGTTTATTGCCAGTTTTGCATAATGCCAAAATAATAACAACCACCACATGTGGCCATATGCTTGAAAATACTGGAAACAAATGATTAATTAATTGATTTGCACAAAACACACACACACACAAACACACACACACACACACGGGTGCACCATTTGATGTACAACTAGAAAAAGCTAAAACCAATGCGTAAATTATTTTCTCACATTATTACTTTAACAACTGTGATCACAAACAAACGCTCAGTAACTTGCAAAGCACTGATTCTAAGAAGTTAACTGCAGGAGTTGAACTGTTAAACAGCACCAAAGAAACAGAAAACTGTTCAACAAAGTATTGAAGAATGTTCACTTCTCAGTATCTACAGCTGATCATTCATATCATAAGTCTTTATTATGCAAAAAAAAAATGCATTGAGAATCTTATGATTGATGTGAAGTTCGGGATAATAGACCGTGACAATGTGAAAGCTGATATTGACTAATCCTATTTAACAATAATGATAATCCAACACATGCCGTGCTAATGCTCTCATTAGAGGATTTGATAACAGGAACTGCTTCCACACACAAAAAAGCCGTTGCTTGTTAGTCAGGATCCTGCCTATCGGACACTCCCGGTCCTGTGGAGTCTCAATCTCCCCACCCGCTGCCATATTCCTCCCAAATGGCAAAACAAAACTGGAAAGAAAAAAAAAAAAAAATGCTCCAGCAAAAGGTCTGTTTTCGCTCTAATGTGCAATGTCTCTGCTTACCTCCTGGGAGGCAGAAACAAAGAACCGTGCCTCTCAATTCACCGCCCCAGTTTCCATTCAACTGTCACCCCATTTAGTCTCCCAGCGAACCTCTGATGGTTAAACGTTGGACAGGATTCCCAGCTTTTTGACAGCTGTGTGGTGGCTGTGGTTTCTCCCACTCTCCTCGCTCACTCCGTCGATCGCGGCCGCTCGCTGTGGCCTCGCCGCCTCGACAGTCCCTCCAGATTAAAGGAGCGGAAGGAGAGGAACACACACTGCGCAGTGTGTGCATTTTTCCTCTTTTGTGCTATTTTTACACTTGTGATTGTCCCGTCGTGCCGTCAGAATCAATGACAGATACCAAGGCGTGAGTTCGGATGGCTGCAAACTTTGGCAAACCCGTTAAGATTTGCAGCCATGTGGCTTATTCTGTTTGGTGGAGGGTGAGTTGGGTTTAGCGACTGTGAAAGTGTTTAATAAAGTTCCGAGTTTGTGCACGCGCCTGCTCGAAATTCATTTGACGTTGCCGAGCGTGGGAATGAGCAGAATTCAGAACGGCGACTCAGTTTTATAGTTTCCACAAGCCCGAGTATCCAGATTAACTTTATTACGACGGAAAGCTGTTTAAACACTGGATCCATTAGGAAGAACCCGGAGTACCTCTCTACCTGTCTCCTTCTGCATTATAATCATTCACACTGTCATGGTTTGATCCCACTGCTTCCCTGACAGACAGAAATCCATGCATCCTGTGGGCGGCGGCGGCAATCATGGTGGCATAACATCCAAAAGCCGCGTTGCTGCGCCACGATGGTGGTATACGCTGGATCTCCGTAATTCTGATTCCTTGATCTGTGCCCATCTGTGTATCTGGTTGCTTGCACGCAGAGACCGTGTCTGTCATTTGTTCCAGTGCGTCCCCTTAAAGTCTCTGGGAACACGGACCACAAGATCCCCCTGGAGGGATTGAAGTCCTTAACGCTGCTGTGAGTACGTTTTAGGTAGTCGGGGGGTCATAGAGAGCAATAGGAAGAGTGGCGTATACAGAAACAGACACAGGAAGGAAACAAAAAAAGAAAACAATACAGCATATAGTGGAGGAGACGCACGGCAGGCAGAAGACAAATTTGAGTGGAAACACGTTTTTTTAGTATGAGCCTCTTGAATAAATAATTGGAAAAATATGAAGGGGAAATGGCGGATTTAGCAATAACAGGCTTTTTGTTTCCCAGTCACAAATACAGCGTCTTTTAGGAGCCGAGCGCCCATTTTATGCTGAGTATGGCCGAATTTTATCAAGTCCAGCAATATACTCAATTATAGAGCAGTAAAACAAAAGACAGTCGCCTAAAAGTCTTTCAAACTAAATGTTTCTGAACTTCGAACATCAGTTCAGAAGTTTGAAACAAACCAAAATATCTTATCATTCTTGTATCTTTGTTACTGTATTGTTTTTATAAATAGTTCACAGCATTCCTTTTTACAAAGTTTTGCATCTCTGCTGAAAATAGCAGCTTTCCTGCAGGAGTGTTTGTAGGACCAAATACTGGACTTTGATAATGACTGTATTATAAAATCTTTTGAAGAACTAAGTTTTACTTTAACTTACTGTTAAAAAACATGATTAAACTTGATTGACATCATTTTAACTGCAGTTATTAGGAAAGAAAAAAGATACAATAGATAGAATTTCAATGCTAATTTATAATTCATCGAAACACACTGGCGGCTTATTTAAAGAAAGAAAAGATCTTGATCTATCTGGAACGCTAAGCATGACTCAAACCCAGATCATTATCTTTAACCTAAAGACACTTTTTTATTTTTTGTCCAAAACCAAATCAAACACAGACAATCCACTTCTCTTCCACAGGGACATGAGGGGAAACAGAAAAAAAGTTTTACTTGTTCTGCTTTTCAAAGGCTTTGCTTTTACGCTACAACAAATTTACAACATTCAACAGCAGCCGCAGTATAAAACTGTTGCGTTGCGGAGAAACTCATCTCGTAGGGAGAATAAGGAGGTAATGTTCCATTTCATAACTCCGCTGAGTCCAGATTTATACTCCTGTTGCACCAACTGCAAACCTGATGTTGCAAAAAGAAAAAAAAGAAGAAGAAAGTGTAGCACCCCTTTCTGGTTCTCTGAGGTTGGATTATAAAAGATGTGATTCCTGTTAAAGCCGGCTACACTCCATTGTCTTCCTCGTTCTGGCCGCAAATTGCACGAGCTACACTTGTAACCCCTTTTCCTGTCCCCTGAGCAACTTCTCAGCCAATTACCCTCAACGGCGAACACCTCCTCCAATAAAAGCTCTGCAACACAACAACACATAAACAAGAATTTATACCCTTTGTTTTACCATGGGGCTATTTTGTCCAACAACTTTCGAGCATAAACTTGAAAGCGTTTACGTAATTGACTTTTTTTTTTCTTCTGAGGCTTAAACACCGGTTTTGATTGAAACTCTGTGAGCACTAGTTGTTCTGCCGCTCTATTAAAATTACATGTCATGACCTCTCCTCCTCCTCCTCCTTGTCTTATATTTTTCACCTAACCTAACAAATCACTTCCACAGAAGCAGCTTTGTGCTCTTGCTTGCGTTGAAACTGTTCTCTGAGACTTCCGACACACCGTCTCACTCGCTGCTTTCCACTCTTCCCACAGAAACCTTCCCCTAAGAGGCGTAGGACTGATTTACACAGCAGGGGTCATTAAACGTGCAACCCAAAGAGACACTTATGAGGCTGTAAAGCCACCTCATTGTGTTTGTCCTAATAGCTTCCAAATGGCCGGGGCTCATCTGACTATGATTTTCACATCAGTTTATTACATGTAAACAACATCTCGGCCCAGCAGACCGTGAAACCTCATGTCTTTGTGACGTATTGCTTCATCAGTCTGAGATGAAGGAATAACGTCAGAAACCGCAGAGGAGAGGTGTGAACAAAGTGAACATGTGGCTTCAGAGAAACTGCTATGAAAATCTCAATCCGGAAATTTTTCACCAGTGAGTGTGTGTGTGTGTGTGTGTGTGTGTGTGTGTGTGTGTGTTTGTGTGTGTGTGTGTGTGTGTGTGTGTGTGTGTGTGTGTGTGTGTGTGTGTGTGTGTGCCAGACGCACAGATGACTGCTCACGAATTGGATGTAAATTTGACTGAAATATTCAACAACCTATTTATGTCCTAAAGCATGAGGAAGCACTTACTTACACGCACACACACACACACACACATCAGTGGCAGTGACGATCACAATCAAAGTTTAAGAAAAAACAGTCTGAAACGTATATGTTAGAGTTAAAAAAGATTTAAAAAATGACTTCTAATGAAATGGAATCCTGAAAATAGGAGAATAATAAACTGTCGGAGTTAAAATTGTCATTTAATAAAACCAAGAATGACACTGAAACTGCTTCATACCAGGTCTGGAAATATTTTCAGTAGGCCTGTTAGTACAGGCACTTCTTAATATGTTCTAAGTTGATTTTATTGCACATTCAAGAATACTGATTAATGCAGCTTTGAATCACACGGCAGAGTTCATCAGTCTCTCTGTGGGATAATTACTCTGAGATTTACAATTACAACTGTTTCATAGAGGAGGCATTAAGAAGATCAAAGACTTCTATGAACAATTCCAACAAGCAAAATGTTCTGCTGAACAGAGCCTTGGTGGTGATTCAGAGATTACATTGTGTGATCCACACACACACACAGATTCAGCGCCGGCATGCTGCACATATAAAATGACACATGTGATGTGCGTGAGCCTCCAGTGTGCAGCGCGGCAGGTCAGATGTGAGGCTGCAGGTGACGGGGTTAAACCTGCAGCTCCCACCCTGGCTCCTCCCACCTCCTCTCCAGCCCGCATGCCTGGAGGCAAAGAGGGCGGCTCGGAGCTGACTTATGCCATGCCAGAGATTCACACCGGCAATTTGAGCTGTCAGCGCGCTCATCAATCACCCGGCTAAGGCATCATTACTGTAGAAGATTTATTGGCAACACACAGGCTGAATTTTCATACTAAAGAAGTGGAAGGGCCCCTGAGGGGTTGGGGCTGCAGCGAGGGAATATGTGGGAAAAAGAGGGGGATTAGGAAACGAGCTGTTGAGACCATGAGGTTATAGTGGTACGGATATCAGAAGGCTGTTTTGATCCTTGCAAAGTCAACGGCCTTAAAAGATGTCACGCCTTGGTGGCACATCAGATTAATGTTGGATTTGAGTGTGGAATATCGGACGGTAACAGGAAGTGCATCCATTGTAAAAACTAGGTAATTGTGGTTTCACACCAACGCTGTTTCATATTAAAGTTCATTTCAGGGAGAGTGTGTGAGGTGTGTAACCTCACCTGGACTCTGATCCAGACCAAAGAGGCAAACTCTGGTCCACCTGAAAACATAGGTGAAAGCACAGTGGACTTTCCAGCAGACCAAGAGAGGAAGTGACATTGAGCGCTGTGTGTTTTAGGAAGTAACCAAACCGAACTGACAGCTCAAATCCAAATTAGAAGTCGCAAAGCTAAAACACAAAGTTGGAAAATGACTTGTGGCCAGACGTGGAGTAGTGAGGGAGTGCAGACTGTCACTGATGTATGGTCAGAAAACTGTTGCTCGTTCCTGCCCACAAGAAGATGGCGAGACGGGGATTTCAGTCAATCAGCAGATCAATCAAAGTTAAAAAACAGTGAGGAGACAGATTTCCATTTCTGATTCCAGACCAGTCAATGAGCCGGGTTTCCACTTCGCCATGCTTGTTTTCCTCTCTGGTCAGTGTTCGCTTTGACTCGAATCGAGTCCCTGGACTATCCTGATGTGAACGCACCCAGATCAACACTGCAAGTTGCAATGAGTAGCAACACCTACAAAGGAGAGCAGTCACCCACCTCTTTCCTGTGAAGCACAACTGAAATTCCACTAAAATGTTGCTGTTCTCTCAGTGACTCATGCTCAGAATCTCTGAGTGAATTAACCTCAATGACCTGGATGACTAAGGCTCTTTAATGCCAAATGCAGGATGTTTTCCCAGTGACTGAGTGCCGCTGCTATTAGCGTTAATCACAGCTATCATCTTAGCATGTCATTAATATAGTCAGAAAATGATTTTGCAAGTTTTGCTTCTCACAACTATAGAATAAGATTATTGCATAATACAGGTTTTCGTGGTCCAAATGGATAGTACAATGAACAAAAACCTCAAGATAAAGAGAGACCGATATTAAAATGTTTGCATGAGACAAAAACTGGCATGATTGATTTCTCGTAGCTTTTACAAGTTTAATGCATGTAACTCATCTTCACAATGTGCTTTGTATGGGCGCATAAAGTTGATGTGTGTTAATGTTACATTTGATGGGACAGCTTTTCTGGAATAAAACATTCCCGTATTATGTGCAACATGCAGCTGAAATAGGTGCTCAGAAAATAGTTTTAACCTTTGTCACCCAGTTTAAGACCTTTGCTCAAAGGCCCCTTTCATTACACTTACTCCATTACTTTATAAACATTTCCAGTCTTGAAATTAAAACCAGTGATTTTGGTTCCAATTGTACTTCTTTCCTCCCTGAGGCTACGTTCAGTGGGACTCTGGCTTGTTTCTTTGTTATTGCCAGCTGGCTACGGGGTAGATTATGTGGAAAACTGAGACACACTCAAAACTTCTTTTCATAGAAACAGTGAGATAATTCATAACGTAAAAAAAAAAAAAAAAAAAGAAGAAGCAAATCCGAGAAGAGCTAAAAATAATGTCGGTGTATTTCAGAACAAACGAAGGATGAAAAAAAAGTGATACAACTGTAGAAATAGCAGCAGCGTGTCACATAGAAGCACACCTCCTCCGCAGGAGAAGGAGTCACAGCCTTTCAATCTCAGAACTAGTCTGAGCAGCTCCGCATCGCTACCAGAAGAATCTTTATTAAGGTTAATGAGTTGCATTCAGTTCCACCTGTCAACTGTCCAAGTGCCTGAAAAATCCTGTTGCAACTACCTGTCAAGCATCTGACAGCGCTGCGCTCAGAAAATCCTCTCTCCGTCTCACACCTTTAATTAACGCTCCCCGTGCTTTGAAAATACAACCTGTTACGCTGCCGCCAAACAAGCACACTCAGCTCCGTCAAATAAGCTTTATTTGTATGTTTCAGTGACATGCGCTTGGATCTGTTCCAGTTTCACATACTGCGTCTTGATTCTGTTATCGTTATTTGGATCTTAGTAGAAGTTTTGATCTGGTGGGAACCTTTGTGGATGGGATACCATCACGCATGTGTTGCTGAGAACATGTAGCTGTCTGTGCTGTACTTCAACTAATATAGAAATTATCCATTGTGCTGTTTTTTTTTTTATTGTTGTTTAAGAAAACAAAACCAAAAAAAAATCATTATCAGACAAGTTGTTGACCTGTCAGTTACACACAGTAGTGACACATAGTAGCACATATACAGACACAGAATCCAATCGCCTGTGGTCAATTCACTGGAGACAGAGAGAGACAGGCCTGTCTGATGTTTCTGTTCGGCAACGTTTGCCTTGTTTTTTTTTTTGTTTTTTTTTTTTTTAGCAGGAGGCTGTGGGATCTGACCCCTGTGGCTCTTTTAATTGAATTAGACACATGTTGGGCCCTGAAGACCAGTCAGATGCAAATTTGGAAAGGCTTCCTGACCTTAATAAACCTCAGGCCATATGAGGAGAGATTAAAAAAGAAAATAATCAGAGGAAGAATGCTCAATGGAAAACAATGAGAACATGAAAAATTACTGTGTCTCAGAGAGAGAGAGAGAGAGAGAGAGAGGAGAGGGTTTTAAGAATCATAAAGGCAAAATTTCTGCTATTTGAAAGCAAACTGGATGTGACACTGTGTGTGGTGGGCCACTCCAGGGCTCGTCCTCGCTATCTGAGCTTGTGTATTTAATTATACTTGGTGTTCAGCTCATCAGTTTTTCATCATCAACAAGTGCCTCTTTTCCCCAGAGCATAATGAATTATTGATCATATTTATTTTGTTCTTGAGCAACATGACATATTTAATTTTGCAGAAAAATATCCGATTTTCATGCATCCTCACACACAAGTAATTTAGGATCAGCAAATAACCTCCCATGCATGATTTTGGTCTGTGGGGGAGGAGAGTGTTGGTGAAGGAAGTTATCAAACATCTGAACAAATAAATCTGACTTTGACCTTCTCCCCTAAGAAAAGAAGCAATCTGAGAGATTATCTAAAACAAAGTTTGATGTACTAAACAGAATATATCTTGAAATGAAGTCTTCAAATAGAAGTCATGGCGAGCCAGGTGAGGAAACGACTGTAGTCACAGCAGCATCTTTGCTGGTCTTCATCTCAACTGCTCTGCTCCACATTTTTCAAATACATAACAAATAGACACAATAATCGATAAATGCATTGCCTCTACCACTGTATCCTGTTCATTGTGACTGGGTGCTAACCTGATAGTACATCATGATCTGAAAAAGGTGAAATATGTTCGGTAGCGGAGATGTCTTGTTCATGTGGTAAGTTGGAGGAGAGTGTTATGCGGAGATGGTTGGTGCAGTGGTTATATGAGGCAGAGCAGAGGGTGAGGGGGAGGCTAACGATCTGCTGTGGGGACCCCTGAAGGAAATACATGAAAAATGAAGAATAACAACATGTATTTGTCTGTAGGCATAATGTTACATGAAATTGTATCAACATGTATATGTGAAAACGTATTAAAATACATGTCTTTAGATGCATGTACATGTTTTCATCTTTTCATCCTTTCGCTGTATCTTTAGTCCCTTTCCAAGTTGTGCATCAGAAAGTTCAATTTGTGCTCACATCACCACTTTTTCATTATCAATGTAAACATTTTTGTTATTTTTTTAAGGCAGGCGATACTCTGGCGAGTCACCACAGTCTACTTATTTTTCCTTCCTTCTCCACCGCTCTGTTCCTAATTTCTTCAAGACTAATGACTAAACCCAAGCGTGAAAACCTTGAAATGGCACGACTTTGTTGCTTTGCGATCCTCTGCCTTTTTGACATTTCCACATATTCCATATCAAACATCAGAGAGGCAGCGAGAGTGAGAGTGAGTGATGAGGCATGCCAGAGACTGAACTCAGAGTGACATTTCAAAGCTGGCCTGCAGTAATCTGCCAGTAGATTCATCAGTGTCAACACCATCAAAGGACATGGGAAGAAAAGAAAAGAAAAAAAAAAAAAAACAGAAGTACACTGATCACATCGGTATCTCACCATATCGCTGTCAATTGAAAATAAGAAAAGATTTTTCTAGTTCCTGATCATAGTCCTATGGTTTGATGTCTCTAATTTCCCCTCTTGGCCAGATTTTAGAATAGCCATCAAAACAACAGCATGCAATGTTAAAGCAGCATAAACTGAAGCAAAACTGATCAAGCTACAATAATCTAAAATTTCACATTAGATAATGTATAGGCTAAACAAAATAACAGCAATGATGAAATTCATATCGTGGTGAAGCAGTTGGGTCCACCTGTCCTGAGCAGATGTTTTATCTTCACCAGCAGACTGGGCTTTGATGGCGTTTTGCTTCTGCCTGCTTGAACTGATTTACAGTTTAACTGTGATAATAAAATTAAGTAATCGCCACATTCTCACCTGCACTGTTGTTGCTCACTGACAGCCGCGGATCAGTAAAGTTCCTTGTCAGCCTGCGGCGCCGATTGTTGACCTTGTCAAAAAAAAAGGGGGGCTGAGAGGTGTGAGACAGATGATTGGTGGTGGGTCTTTCAAGTGCACCGGGGATTTTATTGTTTACAGCTTTCCGTGCTACCTCTGTGAAATCTGGCAGTTAATAATAATGATAATGACATAAAATCATAGAAAATAAGAATATTATTTATCTTAAAAAAAAACAGGGTAAATAAAAAATGTTGCAAAGCTGCACAGATTTAAGTGTTTGCTATATTTGGATTTGCGTTTTATGCCAACTGAACACTGATAGATCAAACTTATTTATTCCAAAATTCAATCTGATCCAAATAAACATCAGCTTCATGTGTATAATTTCTGGTCTTCCTGAGTCTGAAACAGTTTTCTGTTAATTCCCTTCAATGCTTTTCAGTTTTAAGAGTATGATGGATGAGCAACTGACAAGTTTGATTGCGACTTTGAACAAACAGGTTTCTTTTGAGCAATTAGTCCCCAGACTGTACAACTTCTGAACTAAGAAGAAATTATCTGATCTAATAGAGATATGCCAATATTAGTGTTGTTCGTGTGTGTGTTTGCATGCACATATGCAGATTTGTGTGTCTCAGTATAACTTTTCCACATGGAGAAAGCACTTGATAGGAAGATTTTACGGAAATCAAACGAAATATGAAAGGACAAAGAAAATGGACCAGGATGGAGGAAAACATGGATTTTAAAAGGTAAACTGAGGCAGTCGTTGCAAATTAATAAAGGAAAAATGACCAAAAAAGGTTATGTTTAAAACTAGTATAATCAAATATAAACATAGAATGTTAAGATGCAATAGTAATATGACCGATACGCTCCAACTGCATGAAATTGAATTACAATTTAAAAATCTAATTAAAATACGCAAATAATGTCATTAGGAGGAAAGGACAACAAAAAGAAAAAACAAGAAATCATGAAATCATACAGGTTAAAGATGAAATTAAGTTAGATTTTATCCATCTGTCTTCTGTACTGCTTTATTCTGAGCAGCGTTGCAGGGTGTTGGAGCCAATCCCAGCTAACTTAGTGTGATGGCGAGGAACACCCTGGACCGGTCGCCAGTCCATCACAGGTCAAACACAGGGACAGACAACCACACACACTCACATTCACACCTCACACGCACGTTTTTAGACCACGGAAGGAAACCGGAGTACCTGGAGGAAACTCATGCCCACTCAGGGAGAATATGCAAACTCCACTCAGAAAGACACGGGCGTATTGAAGTTAATTTAATTTAAGACCAGTTCACCACAAAACATAGAGAAAACTACAAATGATAACTGTGAACACAGACTTAAAGGTGCTGTAGACAGGATTCCACATCTCTGCCATCTTGTTTAGGGTTACCTAAGTAAGATGGCGATTTGACCCATCTAAAATGGCGATTTGAAACCCAGCACACCCAATCCTGTCCTGTTTTCTCTGACATCACGTCCTTACGCAAGTTAAGCCCCTCCCACAAGAACGTGCTACGAACGCCCCTCGACCAATCACGGTTAGAGCCTCATGGGCTCTTCTGATTGGTCAAAGATACCTGGAGCTGTCGAGATTCCTTTTCAGCGCAGAACAGAGACAGATGGAAACGCTGCGCCCTCACGGTAGTGCAATTATACTACACTCCTAAAGGATTATCAATGGATACTCTAACATTTAATCCAAAGAAAACACAGAAAAATTAACATTGACTAGCAAAATCCTGCCTACAGCACCTTTAAGAACTGAGTCGTCTAACCAGTTAACCAAACAGGCTCGTCTCCGGATTACAGGAGGAAACCCACACAGGCTCAGGGAGAACATGCAGACTCCACACAGAAAAGCCCCGACTGAGAGCAAAAATAGAAGCGATGATAGTCGTTTATACCACATCTTTTATTCATAACCAAGTTGTCAGCAGGAACACAAGAAACACTCAGTTTAGGCAGGAGTAACTAACCCAGAGCCTTGACTTTAATCTGTGTGCTTTTAGTGTTTTTCCTGCTCATTTCTGGAATATTACATTCTGATTAGTGATTTAACACCACGGCATTACAACTGCTCTGTTCAGAAACACCTCCATGCTGTGCAGGCCTGTGAACAGCTGCAGGTATTTGCGACATGATTTGTAGGCATGCTTCATTAGCTACCTTTTTGCTGATTTATGGCCGTTGGCTGTCAGATTTGGCACTGAAGCACAAACACTGACTGTGCAATTAATATTAAAGGTGTTTCATGTAAACAGTCCTGCCAAGTTTTCACTTATTTATTTATTAAAGCTTGCAAACATTGGCAGCCCCACTGTTAGTCTGTGTAGAAAATCACTCGGTAACTAGATACCCTGGGAAGAAATTTAGCATGACATCTATCTGTTTTGTTTTTTATTTTTTTCTGCTTTTTTGTGGAAATTGGCACTCATTTTCATTTGCAAAATGCTCACAAGTTGAGTCTGAAAGGAGGAAGAAGTTGTTTTTGCACAGCTTTTACACAAGAAACTGTGGCAGATGGCTCAGGATTTGAAATCATTTGAATACACTGCTTTTTGGGAGACATGTTCCAGCCTGCTTTTCACCATATCATGTGGCTTTCCGTGCAAGACATGTGTTTCAGTGCATACGTGATTTTAATGAGGAAAATAAAACTTGCCCTCAAAAAATTGCCATCCAGATTTTGATTTATTTTGATTTATGAATGATTTTAGGTTTGTTATCATTATCCTCCATTCAGTGTCATAAAATATAGGTTGCCTCACCGGTAATGTATTTTTTCAGTGCCTTTTAATTAATGGTAAATGACAGTGTGATGTAATGTAATGATATAATAATGATAGTTGTGTTTATAAGGTGTTTTCTCCTCTGCCTATAGTAGAGGTGGAGAATAAGGCATGAAGTAAGCACAGTATTGTTCTTTTGTCAGACACAACTAAATAGTTTCTTTTTGTGGGAAATTTTGTATTGTCAGCTCAAAGCCAACAGCCATACATTCATATTATTCAAGAAAACAGAACAATTTTGACCCAAAGGATCACAGGTAAATGGTTTTCTCTTTTATTGGCCAAATGTTTCTATTTTTATTAGGTACACTTAATGATCAAGTGGATCAACTGCATGGAAAATAAACTTTTTATCGTCAGTGCAGTGAAGTGTAATGGCATTTCAGCTTGAATGACAAATTACATCCATCTCAGTAGTCATGGGAAAGGGTCTCTGGTCTGATTAAATCAAATCTGAATCTGCACTGAATTTACAAACTGTCTTTTTTAAACTCTTCTCAGTTTTGACATGTTGCAATGTGTTGTGCTCCTGCTCTCCTTCTCTTCTCCTCTTTTCTTTTTCTGCTCTGAGGAATGTGACTCTCACTCCTCAATCCTGGCTTAGTTAATTGCAGAGAGTGTGTAAGTCATACATGGCAGCCACAGGCCCTGAGGGGTGTGGATCACTTTCATCGTTCCTCAGCCTCATTGTCCTGCTCAGGTTTTGGCATTTCCCCAGCACAGCTTACTTTCAGTGGGAGTCAGCTCGCCCAGTTTACCTCCAGACTCTGTCAACGGCTCCAACGCTGACCCGCCGTCTTTGTAATTAAAACAGAGTCATAGTCCAATCATAACAGTGTCAGCGCTGCACGCATGAACACATTCGCTCATGAGGGAACATCCTGTACTCCCGCTTATTGACACAAACTCTTCCCCATTTGGCTACAGAGTCTTTCAGCTGCTCCCTTTCCTGGGTTGCCACTGCAGATTATGTGGTCCACATGCTGGATTTGGCAGGTGTTTTTTTTTTTGTTTTTTTTTTTAATTTCAAACCATGATGCAACCTGAGCAGGTGGGGGCTCGGTGTGTGCGCGGGGATCCAAAGTGTGATCTGAACCTGCAAACTTCTGGTTAGACGTTTGTTTCATTAACCTCTGGGACGCCTTTAAAAGTCTGGCAAACGTTCTCCTGCACAAAAATGACCTGTCAGTTGCTTCAAACCATTTTGCTTTTTCATGAGGTACAAGCTGCTTTGTGTGAGTTGCATGATTTAAACTAATCAGCTGTCACCATTTGTCACCCGTCTTTCAAATACTTAAACTAATGGTACGTTATATTCAATGTATACAAGTGTACGAGGAAAATAATATCATGCAGGAGTCTGTATGCTAAGTTTCTCCCAGGTTTCTGTCTTTGCAGATTTCTGGAAATCCTTTATATTTCTTTGTTTTGTCCTAGTTTGGTTGAAGCAATCCCCGCTAAATTATTTGTAAGTACTTCACAATATTGTTGGACAATAATAGTGATGTAGTTTATAACCCTCCTCAATAATCCAGTAATAATGTGTGATCTAAAAGAAAGCTAAAAGAAATTGTAGAGAATATGTGATTTTTGATCAAAATCTCCTCCAACAATTCCCCAGGGGCAGAAACTTTCACTTCCAAATACTCCAGTCATTTTAATGTCAGTTTTATTCTGTAAGTCCTTGAAAAACCCTCGGAGTCCCCTCCTCTCTGTGTTGTCACGCCACTTTATTGAATGCGCTTTAACGTGTGGCGTGTTTGCACACACAACAACAACCTTCCTGTGTCTTCATAAATTTAAATGGCCGCCGCTTAGCACTCGGCCCTCGGTTTGTAAATCAGCGCCGTCTGTTCAGTCAGTCATGCAGACCTGCAGTGTTCGTCCTGGTCTGCCTCGGGCCACTGCTGCCAATCACCGCAGAGATAAGGCGTCTCGGGCTGATAGGATTCTCACAGAGATCCAACTTATGTTAAATATCTCCTGACTATACCGAAGATCCTCACAGTCAACCTGTCAGTCACTTTCCCCGCAGTCACGCAAGGGCCTGCAGCGCGGCTGAACCCGCTGTTTATTCACCTGTCAGTGCTTTCTGCTACCATTTTCCCTTCGTATCTAAACATCCAAAGATTTATCTGTTGTGGAATACATCCTGGGAATCGCCAAATCAAGCAGAAACACGATCAGTATCAAATCGAACCAATTCAGAGTAGCTGTGTGAAAAGAGTGGTGCGACCCGCCGACCGAGCGCAGCATCATTACTCTGAATGCCATTCGCGCAGGTATTCAACAGGTCACTTAGTCGTAATTTACGCAGCGTTCGGAGTGGTTTGGTCTTTGTTAACCCTACACTCTGGTCCCCCGGGGCTTTTTCCTCTGTGATGCCTATCATGTTGTTTATGGTAAACACAAGCTGAAAGGGACTGCATCGGGCCGCGGAGCCTCCATTTGACAATGCTGATTGGATGTCACATGAAGAAAAAAAAAAAAAAAAACAGAGAGAGAAAGAAGAAAAACAAAAGAACACGCAGGAGCATCTGCATGGAAGAAGAAATGTGTAATTTTCTCCTTAAGGCTTGATTCATATTCTGTTCTTTCTCTCTCTCTCGCTGATTAAAACAGAATGCATGAGCCCTTTTCTTAAAGACCCCCACTTCACTACCAGTTTTGGACAGATCTAACTGCCGCAAGAGCAAACCCAAAACAGCGACAATCCAAACTGTGTATAGGAGCCCATTGTTTTCTTGCACACTGTGCCCTTTCTTGCATTTTGCTTTTTTTAATTTTCAGATTATGTATTTAAATTTCAAAGCAATCCTTACCAGATGAGCATTTGCTCTTGAGAGACCATGCATGAAGACAAAGAAAGTGGCTGATTTCAATTGAGTTCTGTCATTTCTTGTTTAGTTTGGTCGTCTTGCGGACGGAGGTGGAGGGCATACTATGAAAAAAAATTCTTTTAAAAAGTCAGCGTAACATGAAAGGACACTTATTCTTTTTTTCCTTTCTTCCCCACATGCACATCACTCTGTGAGACCAAAGTGTTACCAACACAAGGATGCTGGTGTTCTCCAGACAATTAATCACACACACCCACTCTCAGCAAACCCAGCTGCTGACCACGCACAGGATGGGACTGACTGGAGGGGATGCAGCTTTTATTGAGGTTATACCGAGCATAAATCTCCCACCTATATGTACTAATGACAAGCTCCACAGGTGAGGCCCTGAGGGGGGGATGGAGGTGATAAAACGCCATAAAATAATTAAATTACAGAACAGTAACTTCTGTGTTTTCACGCTTTACAAATCAAGAATAGTCATATTAAAAGTTTGGACACGCATCAAATTCGAGAAAAGCTTAAATTTTACACTTTCAGTTGTCAAACAAACCCTCAGTGTACAGAGCCAGATGAAACCTGCGCACTTCAAATTTGTAACACGGTCCTGTGAACATTAATTCATTATGTTTTCGTATATTCACCCGGAGCACTGCAGACATGATAATTAGCACAGAGCGTGTCAGCAATGCTGTCACATGCCAAAGGCCTGTGTTTTTGCCTCTGAGCACAAAACCAAAGTATAGCTAAGGAGAACCATTAAAGACACCACAGTATAATACCTGCTGAAAGCGGTTTGCTGATTTCCCTCCACAAGGGGAACAATTATGCGTGCTTACCGGAGATTGGAAGTAAATTTACCTGTTTGTTACTGGAATGCAGGAAGGAAGAAAAATCTCCACTCTGCCTTTTGTATTGCAGACATCTGTCCCTACCCCCATCTCTCTCTCTTTCTCTCTCTCTCTCTCTCTCCCACACACACACACACACACACAAACAAACACACACAACCGGCATGTGGGGAAGTCAAAATATCGGTGGCTCACCAGGTCGTAGGTAATTAAAGGAGATGGTGATCTTTGTGACCTTACCACACCCAACACTTAGCCTGGCATGTGTTCAGCATATAACAGCCCTGCCCAACTTTGCATACATGACAATGGAGAGAGGGCCACAAAGCCGACAGCGTGTGAGTATTTCAGAGCAACAAAAACAAGTTCATTAGAATGTGTACACGGTTTTTTCCCAGGTATTTCCAGAAATTTGTAGTATGTGTTGACAGCGTGTGAGTGATAGATTGCTGACTTCTGGTGTCTGCAGCACACACGCGCGCGCGCGCACACACACACACACACACACACACACACACACACACACACACACACACCAATGAGGAGGGTTTGCTTTGTTGTGACGACCACCAGAGGGCTCTCTTTCTCTCCAGTTTATTGTGGTTGCCTCAACAAAACCTGTAACAAAAGTTCTTCCTGTCACATTGGAATTCTTTTTTTATTATGAAACTCCAGGATTAAAATTCTGTTTAATATATTTTAATAAAATTACCCAAAATATCATGGAAAAAAAAGGTTTTTAAGTTATTTTTACATTTAGTGCTGTAAATTTTTCCCCAATCCTGGTGTCCTTGAACGTGACAGTGAAGCTGAACCTGTCAGAGATGAATGTTAGCATCCAGCACTGCAGCTCCATCATCTTCTTATACATATAAATAAACCTTTGTGTGTATTTTTGGGAGATTTAAAAGTGAAACCTGATTGTACAAGGTCATTAATTTAAGTTTAGTACTATAATTCTTAAATGCAGTTACTATACTTCCGAGTGTGACCAAAGAACAGATGTGTTTGCTTTTAACAGAAGTATTGAGAGTTAAAACAAAGGTGAAGAGATGAATATTGGGATGCATTATTCTTCCTGACTCAGGCTTTGCTAACATGCTCAGAGCAGTTTGCAGACAACCGTGCAGGGTTTAAATGTATATGTTAAAATTCACTACAGAGTGGGGCAGATGTTGTTGGAGGCATCGCTTCTGAAACTTGGTGAAACGTAACTAAGTGAAACATTTGTGAAGATAAAGTTTTTGATAAATGATGCAAGTCAAACATTTCTGAAATGACTCTCTGTGTACTTCAGAGATTTTTCCACCTTTCCCACTTTACTGCTGCACTCTTTAAACACGTTGAGGAGCTTTCTCCCAACGCATTAATACTGAAAAGGTCCCGAGAGACGGATTGTTTCACAAGGTAACTGTGACTTGGAAGCCACAGAAAATTGACAAATGGTTGTATATATGTAAAGCTTGTCATGAATGTCTACTATGAATAATATCCTATAATCACTTAAATCTGAATGGCATTGGGAGTTAGGAGTTTAGATAGAAATCTATAAATTATATCTAAGAGGAGTTAATAGGCTTCAGACCTCTCTCCAGTGTATTCCAATCAATGGAAAAGGAAAAGGAAAGCTCATGAAAACATGACAGCCGATAAGCTTGAATTTAAAATAAAAGAAAGAAAAAAAATGTGAATCTTTAAGGGTTCCTTCTTAGTTTTGATATTTAAAGAAATGTTCAATCCAGCATTGGTGTTTGTAATCAGTTTAAATGTACATTACTGTGATCATTCACAGCAGGTGATACACCATTAGTGAGCATTAACCTGAAGTATAAGCCAGATCCCAGAGGAGATATTTTCCGTCGGAGGTCTTGGAACAGCAGGATGTACATGATCAGGAAGGTTTGATTGGATGATTCCTTAATATGGATCCATGGTTTTCAGTGAAAGTATAACAGAGTAGTTAATGCTTCAAACTAGCATTATTTTCAATTTGATTTGCTTTATAGAATTGTAATTACAATATGGTCATTTACTTTTCTGATACACAGAAGCAGAAAGTCCCATCAATGCAAGAATACGAAATAGGAGGTAGAAAATATGTCCTTATTTTTTAACAAGAACAAATCAACAGCAGATTCAGAGTCGGGGAGTCGACTGCCTGACTGGACCGGTTGGGTTCAGGGGACGGCAACAAGAGAACAGGATCCAGAATGACAAAGTACTTAACATTTCACAGGCAAAATTCATCAAGTCATCACCTACGAGCACAAAGCACTATTATCATTATTATTAATGAGGGTTTTGGTTGCAGAACATGAGTTCCTGATGTTACTTCAAATGCTTTTTACTGGTGACTGTCAAAATGTGGATTTTCTTGAGTGCAACCGGCTCATCTTGACCCTGCAGTGTTTTTAAAGGCATTACATTTCATCACCTGGTTGTGATATTTCCTGTCTCATTTGAAAACTGGTCTTTATTGTAGATTACACTCAGTGTTTATTCGAGGCAGGTGTCAGTGTTTGCCACCCTCTTGCAGTTTCAGTGACGCCCCTCTGGCACAGGATGTGGGATCTGCTGAACCGCATGCTGGAAACAAGCAGATTTCCCTTATTCATAGTAACTGTTTCTTATTTGGGTGACCAAGTCTTTTTTTCCTTCTTTCTTCTTTTATATCATATCCTGAAATATAACTGGATCTCTTGCCTTGGGAGTTCACATGATTGTTGTTCTGACTATTTTTTTCCCCATCCTACTTTAGTTTCTGGAACATAATATTTTTGATACTGTGATAATCACTAAAACATTTTATTGTATTTTCTGTTAGTAGCAGGATCAGAGTGCAGCTACAGTCCATGGCAGATTCATATATTTCACTTTTTGTATTCAGGAATTTATTCCTCATACTAAGAAATGAAATAATACGTTACTATACATGCTAGCAGCTTCAGAGCGACTGCATCGAACCCTTCAAAATATCACATTTACTGATGATCTTTCCGGCTGATAACATACTCGGTCGGAGGGAAAATGCATGTAATTACATGGGTTTAACAAATATCTGAAAAACTAAAAACAAAGAGGCTTGGAGTTTCAAGTCAGTGAAAGATGTTGCATGTCTTGAGAACATACACCGTATATTCCTTGCCTGTATTGTCAAAGAAGAAATAGGTTTTTGAAGGCCGTGAAAGTTTGAATGCACATTTGGATGGTTTATAGAGCTTGGGGTGTCGACCGCATTACGGCCTCTATGTGACCAGTTTGTGGTTTAAGTGATCAGAGCAAGTTGATTAAGTCACTTCCACTTCAAAAGAGGTATTTTGCAGGCGCACTGCTCCATTTCGGAGGATGAATCTGCTCTGCACTCGATTTCTGTCTTTTACACCGGTATCGGTAAACGCTATGAAGCTGCTGTGCTCATCTGGTTGTTTGAGTTTAACAATAGATTATGATTACAGGAGACACAGTGTTGTGTAGAACTCATGTGGGACAAACTGGATGGAAGCTATTTTGAGTCTCTGTTAAAGTTCTGAAGAGTCCATCGCTTCCTGATACCCAGAGATCAATGGAACAAAGAAGCTGAAAAAGTTGACAAGTCTAGTGCTCAACACAGCGGCGTTTCTTTCTCGGAGAATGGAGGAGAAGTTAGCAAGTGGACTCATTTGTGCATGCAGCCTGGCAGCAGGCATGAGCTCCACGCCGCCCCCGGGCTCTCCGCCGCGGCGTTAAGGCATGTTACACACTTTGCCTCTTTGTAATTCCCAGTGACAGCGCTGGTCCTCGAGGCCGGACCTGTAACCCTGAACACACAGGCCTCACAACTCAGACTGGAGAGCAGTGAAAACCTACGAACTCCAGCTCAGGTTTGTGTCTACCTCCGTTCCTCACCCCTGGTCAGACTTTGGTTAAATTTGTGTCACATTTCCTATTTAGTTATTAAGAAAAAAAAAAGGAAATTATTCCAGTTATATCAGAGACTGTGTAGACTTTCCAATCCTCAACATATAAACATTGTGCTAATCTTCTTCTATGCAAAGTGTGTAATGTGTGTATATCTCCCAAGTACTTGTGAGAGGACGTGGCTTGCTCGATCTCTGTCTCAGTCTGTCTCTCGCTGTCTGTGCACCGTGGTTGACCCCCCACAGACCCCAGGGTGAGTATTTGACTCGCCGTTGCATGAGAACACTGCAGCTTTTCCACACTGATTAAAGCCACTGCCAGAGTGAGTCAGGGCCAGGCGTATTTCGTGTGCCTACACCCTGCCGCTCTGCCCTGAAAACTCCCGTCCGTTCTTTCAAGAAACGTCTAAAAGGGGTTAAGATACACTATCAGCCGGGCTGCCCAGTCAGGTTCACTTAGCAAGAACATGAGAGAACTGCATTCATCGTGTTCCACAAGGAGCTCGGGAACACCTGAGGCAGCGGAGAGGAATTCTTAATGTCACAAATGAATATGCAAATACCACTGTGTGTCATAACACAGGCTTTAGTCATGCTCTGATCCAGGAGCAGCTGGGATGCCAGGCAGCTATCACTGCTCCACTGATGCCTCGAGAACTCCAGCTCCAACATGAACGAGCGAGAGATGTGAACTTTCAGCCAAAGCCGTGCAGATTTCAGAAGTTTTCACCAAGGACTTTTCTACATTAAAGACGTGGAACTGGAACGGAGACCACAAGGCCAGGGAGCGAGAGCATAAGCACTACTGTGACGCTCATTTTGTAACCGCCAGTTTTATTGCATCAGTTTATGTTCTCAGGACTTCTTCTTTTACATGAAAACAGAGATCCAAGCTTTGATATCCTCCTTGGTTGAAGAAAAATGTATAATGCCATAATAACTTGACAGGGGAAGCTGCACGTTGCGAAACACTGACAGGTCTGAGCACTGAGAGGTGGGGACACACCTGCACGCTCTGTTTGAGGCTTCCGACAGTCGGGAAGGCCAGAATGACTCACCCCACGCCGCTATTGATGGCTTTGACTGCTTGATTACTGGATTTAATTCTGAACATTAAATATCAAATCTGTGGAAACTCAAATGTACTGAGTCTCACACTGAAGTTGGGATGCTGCCACTTTTTTTTTTTTTTTTAACTTCCAAGAAGTAAAAGATGAGAGGATGGCTTCACATCAAGATGTCAGATTTGAGATTGTTCACATGTCTGAGTGACGGTGACGTGGGCAGTGTTTTTTTCAATGTTACACACTTTGCAAAAATCTGTGACTTCTTCATCAGTCAGCATGCAACAGTTCAAACTCCACCATCAACCAGCTGAATTACCAACTGCTAAAATCCACGTAGCATCATTATTTCAACCCTCTTTCTACGTTTTCAGCGTCCAACATCCAAAAATATCAACAATGGACTGAGTTTCAAAGGGATAAGCACGGTTATACACTTATGGAAAGAAGTTAAATTCATGTGACAAAGTCGTAAAATTAGTGATTTGACACAAATCATGTCCCAACAAGGCAAACTGTTATAATTTAAGATCTGACATCCAGTCAGCTGAATCAAACAGCTAATCCGTTAAATACGCAGGGTGTGATCTTTTGGAATACAGTGTTTGCGGATTAGGTGTTTGATTTCTCACTGCCATACTGCTTGAAAAAAAAAAGCATATCTACTTTCTCCTTTCATGGCACAGGAGGGGTCCGTTTCAGCCCCCAGCATACAGTCGGCTCTAATGTGTCTCATAGGGATAATTATTGGACGTCAAGGTAATTATGTGTTCCTTTTCAGGGGCCAAAACGGTGCACATCTGTTTCCAAAGCAATGAAAGATACATATTGTTTCTTGTAAATCTTATGGGAAATTTTAGATAAAATAAACTATTTGGACATAGATTAAAACATTTTTTTTTGAATGAGTTTCTGCTTTTAGTTGTACTTCTTTAAATTCAAAGTAGAAGTAGAGAGTAACTTCAGTCACTACATTTGATTTGAAGAAATCAGAAAATGTAGGATATGTGTTTATGTATAGCCAGAAATGTATATTTTCCATCCAGTAGCAACAGAGGACACTGCTCCAGTGACAAGGCTTTGTACCCCTGAAGCTAAAGCTCCACTTGTTTTGTTTAGTTTTTTTGTTTTTTTTTTTAATTTTAGAGAGGTTGTGTTCACAGGAAAGTTTAATCTGCAAAAAATGTAGTTTCCAATTTTATGATAATCTTACAGGAGCAATAAAACGATTTATAATCAATTGAAGGGGGAATAATTCTGCATGTTTTCTTACTTTCTGTGTCACAGTAGGTACATGCGCAGATACTTGTGCTTGTACACACACTCACAGACATACACACACACACACACACACACACACACTCTCACACGTGGATGGAAGTAATTAGAGTAGAACAAAGCCGAAAAATTAAAGTGGGGAGGAAATGTTGAAAACACGAGTTTGGCAAATGACCTCATAAACACCCTCTCCCTCCCTCTCTCTCTCTCTCTCTCTCTCTCTCTCTCTCTCTCTCTCTCTCTCTCGCTCTCTCTCTCTCGCTCTCCCAGCCCAGTTACTGTTTTACAATGATTTCAGTTTGCTTTTCTTCTGTTTTGTTGCGAGATGTAAATGAAGAACTTCAAAAGACTCTCTCTCTCTCTCTCTCTCTCTCTCTCTCTCTCTCTCTCTCTCTCTCTCTCTCTCTCTCTCTCTCTCTCTCTCTTTCAAACACACATACACACGCACACACACTGTCAGTCCTGCTTGGCTGCTCGCTCTCTTCATCTGGTCCTCATATGGGCTTCATTCCCCCCTACTGCAATCCAGCCCAAAACTATTTCCTCTTTCAATTTCCAGGGGAAGTTGTTAAATGGTTTCTGAACCAAACAAGCCTTTTTTCTCCCTCTCTTTTTTTTAAGTTTCTCAGCTACTTTCTTGTCCTTTTTGTGTTGCTTAGCATGCAATAATGAACTTCTAAGCAATAAAAACACGGGAGAACACACAAACATTTCCACGGTGAATAGAAGTCAGTTTCCCAGTTCAGAATTTGCTACGTGTAAATAGACTCGCTATCGAAGTGAAAATTGGACTGTTAAGTACTTAGAGCATCCTATATCACACTCAAGCTCACGTGCACACGCGCACACACAGCCTCTTTGTCCTGAGTACGCAGTCAGGCGGGAAGGGGAGCTATAGCCACGGGGCCAGGCAAGCATGCTCATCTGAAGGACGAACGCTAACCAGGCAGACTCTCCTCATCCCTCCATCCCTCTCCGCTCTCCGCCTGCTCTGTGCCCTCTAACCTCGCTACCAGTGTGGAGCGCAGAGAAAAGAGGGGATCTATAAATCCTCCCCCTCTCTCCGCCGCGCTCCTCTCCGTACCCCCCCCCCCCCCGTTCGTCGGTGGCCGAGGCGAGGCGAGGCTGGAGGTGGTGTGTAGCAGGTCTTCAGAGTAAGCTGTGATGACAGGTGTCACTGAGTCTCATGGGCAGACCTGTGACGAGTGTCCTGCTCACTTACAATCCTCACTTTGGCGCTTTTCACAAGTCACGAACTGATGAGTGCCAAAAGTGGGTACGGGGATTCATTTGCCCCGTTTGTGCTCCCTCAGAGCCGGTGTGTGTGCTGGACGCAAGCATGAGCACACGCAGACGGAGGCGCAGGCCGGCCCGTGATGCAAACTGTCTGAAGCCCGCCCCCCTGCTCCCTCCATTGGAAACCTTAGATATGAGTATACATGTACACGCATATGTATAAGCGCACCCTCCCTCAAGCCTGGCACTACACACACGCCGGCTGCCAAGCCAGTTTAGTTCAGTCCGGGAGAGCTGCTCTGTCTCAGGGCAGGGACAATGCAAACAAAGCCCGTAGCTCCTCCATGCAGTGGGTAAATTAGACGTGCCGCAGGAGCAGGGAGAAGAAACTCACAGGCACGTCTGTCTTGTTTAGCATGATTTACAGAAAGGCTTTGTCGGGTGCAGAGAGCTTGTTCACACTCCTTAAAGTCTGGTCCGGTGGTAAATGATGACCACACAACCTCAATTAGGACGGCTTGTGCTGCTGAACATGCACGGGCTTTTCAGAAATGGCACACAATGGGTTCTGTGAACCAAATGAATTGTAAAAACAACACTGACTTCTTAATGCCAGCTTTAAGTGCCAGACTTGGCTTGCTATGCCGGCTTGTGTTGTTGTCATGTGAGATCACAGGGTTTGCATGATTTTTTTTTTTTTCACACTTAGCAGTGGCATGTGATGCGGAGGGGAAAGATGAAGGAAGGCTGACCACTTCATTAGCAATTATCTATAGATGGCCAAATTAATGAATTTCCTGTTTTGACAAGCTAAACATTGAAACAACAGCGACAGTCAAGCAATGACAGTGAAGGTATTTATTTCCTTGCTAGGCTTGATGTTGAGGGTTATACCTTTTTTCTCTCTCACGGCCCCGGCTCCACCAATGAAGTGATCACAGCAGGACAAGGTGGGCAGCATGATCTGGGAGGAGCTGACCATTCATCACATCATGGCAATTACTGCATTTCCATGTCACTGGGACCCCAGCGGGAAAACACCTACTCATGAAGACCCTCTTTTGTGTCTGGAACAGGGGATGCCCTGCCTCCTTTTATCCTGGAGCCCCGGTCAGAGGAGGCTAATGAGCACAGGGCTGTACCTCTCTCCTCGGTGAGGGCAGCCCCCTCATTCATTCACCGATCCTTTCTGTGAAAGCCCGTGTGTTTACCGACGGCCAAGCCCTGCAGCCCGTCAGTCTGCACACAACACTCCTGCCCCGCCGTGCTCCCTCTCCCTGCTGTGGTGCACAGACGGTCAAAGCCCAGGACCACCTTTTCCCACTGTGTCTGGCTCAGAGGGGGGGGCTGCAGGGGACGTGGAAAAGACCAGTGTTTGTTTAAGCTAGTCTTTAAAAAGCAAGGGTAGGAAACTTGTTAAATGCACACCAGAGAGCCTCTGCTGTGCAAAGTGGGGCATGAAGGAGTGGAGCTGCTATGTTGAGGCTGCTGCAGGCCTCAAAGGTATCAGTGTCACTCAGGCAACTCCTAATGAATCCTTAAATGCCACCATAGGAAAAACACTTATCTAGAGCATATATGAGAATAAGTTATTATTATTATTATTATTATTATTATTATTATTATTATTATTATTATTATTATTATTATTATTATTATTATTATTATTATACTGTAATGGTTATTCTTTTATATATTATTAAAATAAGCACTGTTGATGGTAAATCACTGCAGGGTTGGGCATGTGCTAATGTATATGTCATTTTAATTATCTTATTAATTATTTAATGTCATTGTTATTATTTTTTTTCTACAGTTCAGTCTGAGGTGTAGTGAACCTTGAGGCCTTTAAAGTCTCAGTTTATCTTTTTTTTTTCTTCTTCTTTATTTGCACTTTCCAGAAGAACTCGTTCTGAGTTAATACAGTAAGTGACATTAACTGGATAATTAAAAAAACAAACAAAAAAATCGGTGTTAAATGCCAAGCAAGTATTCACCACCCACATCTTACGTAATACAATTTATTATTATTTTTCTTCAGAAATTACTTTTTGATTTGATCGTATTCATTTTTTGTTTATTTGTTTTTCTTGCAAAAAAAAAAAAGTCTAACACTGTTTGACGGATTCAGTGAAGATCCTCATGTCGATTGCGACTTCTTCCACTTGAGAATCCCGCTCTTTGTGCCGATGAGAGTAAACATGTGTTTAGTTGTTTTGCATGTCTAATAGCAGATCAGGTTTTCACGGGTGACTTTGCTCAGCGGCCGCAGGAAGACGCAGCCCCGTCACGCCTGGACTCTGTCACAGAGCCGTCCCCGCTACGAACACAAAAAACCTCCAGAATTAGGTTAATTTGCACCAATAACGAGGGTGTTTTTAATGTCCTAATGAGGCTGTTAACGCAGCGTTGTCTTAAAGTAATTAAAGACGAGCGGCCCGGCTGGGAAGTGCCACATTTGACTGAGAGAAAAAAAAAAAAAAAAAAAAAAAAAGGCTGATCTGAGCTATCACAATATTTTCTTTTCTTTTCTTTTTGGAAAATTAAAAAAAAAATACATGAGATTTTTTTTTGTTTTAATTAAGCAATTAAATCAAATATATCCCGTTTCAGTACAAACAATATAAAGTATACATGCATTTTGCGTTAACCTGCAGTAGAACTGCTGTCTGGGCTCACCATCTCCCCCTGCACAGCCATGACGCTCAAGGAGGACATTTGCATTTATGCAGATTAAATTAATCTGTTGATCTCCGTGTCTGTCTAATGAAGGAGGCACCGTGCTATGTGTGGATCTGAATGTCTGTGTGCATGAGGAGGACGGGTTAATTAGGGAAACTGCGCCTGGGCTTTCCCTAAAAGGTCACACGTTGCCAAAGGCTTGAATACATTCTCCAGTCTTGACATGCCACAAAGTGACAAGTGCAATGACAGATTTTTTTTTTGTCATTATTTTCTTATTTATTTATTTTTCTCCCTAGAAAAAAAAGGCAAGACATAAGCCATTAAGAGCTTCACTGGATTATTTTTACATGGTTTGCTTTATCTCTCTCATTAATACATAGCCCATGGAAAGTTCATTAATTCATTTATTATTTCCATTCGTAAAGATTCCACTTTCTTGCGCTTTGTCCTCAAATCAGCCACAGATTTCATGCTATTTAAAATTACAGATCATCTACATGTCTGATCCATGGTAAATAATAGCCTATGTGATCCCAGTCATGACAAGTTTTCAGTTTTGAAAACAAAGCACTCTTTATTCACATCTCACTGGATTTATCACAAGACTGAAACATGGGTGTGAAAAATGTTTTTGCATGCTCCATATTTTTTCCAGCTGTCTCTTCCTGCTTTGGCCTCTTTGTGTGATGGTTCTTGCCTCCTTGTCTCATCAGATCATTCAAATACAGGCTCTACCTGACAAAGCACGGCCATCGGCTGATTTCTCGAGCACAATCCCGCACTTATTTGTGTGGCCGCAGAATGAAGTAAGAAGAAGCAGCAAGAACAAATGGCTGCTCGAGTTTAATCAACAGAATCAGTGACTTTATATCCTGTAACTTATCAAACACAAAGCACAGAATTTCCTTCCCTTCCAATCAGAGTGCGACACCGGCAACACCCATCCCAATATGACTACTGAATATTTCAGTTGCAACTGACTTATTTGATGCCTCCTGTTCTCATAAACACAGAAAAAAATGCAAAACATCTTTCATGGTTTCGTGTTTACAGCCACATGATTACCCCGCAAGACCTATGACAGAAACAGAAACCTCCAAAAGTCTCCACTCTAGGCGTCTCTGCGAGTTAATCAAGGCCCTTTGGTTGGATCGACTGACCCGTAGGTCATTCTGTTGACAAGTGTTCCAATATATTTGTCTGAAGTGTCTTATTCCGTTTTTGATCATATTTTAGGGTAAATCACAATTTTCTTACCCTTTAAAGATGAAAGCTCCACCAATTTGAAGGCATTGGGCTGTATTTAGGGCCACTTTATACGCTTCAAACACAACCGACCAAATGCTGAAATCTACATAGCATCACTTTAAATACACTGACCACATTTCATATTTTAGTATTTTACCGCTTTTATTCAACAAACACAAACTATACAACAAATTAAAGCGAAGACTCCACAGAATATGTGAATGTAAGAGTATGTAATTTTAGAGCAGCTCAGACTCAACAGAATGAAGCAACAGGGTAAGTCTTTTATATCATCGCACTAAAGCGTTCAAATATAAAAGTGCATGATTTCATTGTCTCCCAATGAGCGTGCAACAATAAAACGTCCAGCCCAATATGGTTGTTAGCAATGATTGCCTGTTTATGTCTTGATCTTTCTATCACTCCGTTACACCACAGTCTTGTTATTCGATCCCTCTTTGCACCCTGTTCTCATAAACACTCACTGAAAAAATTTTTTAAAACATCTTTCATGGTTTAGTGTTTACAGCCACATGATTGCCCCCAAAGACCTATGACAGAGGCAGAAATGTCTGAAAATATCCACTCCGGGCTTTTTTTTTTTTTTTTCATGTGAGGAATTCAAGCTCTTTGGTTGGACTGATTGGGCCACACCATGACTTTTTTGTTGACAACTGATCCCATACTCAAATACATGTGTCCTTTTTCCATTTTTGATCTCCTTTCAGGATAAATCTGATATTTCCTAAAACTTTGAAAAACAACTGCTGTATCTGGAGACAAAGCTGCATAATCCAACTGAATGAATCACCAAGTACCAACATCCATGTTCATATTTTATTGCACTGTTAATTTATGCCAGAGAGAGTAGCAAATGAAAGCAAAATGCCCACAAATTATAAGAATATAGTGTAAGTCTATGTGATTTATCATTAGAACCAAAAGGAAGAGTTTGATTTAACGCTTCTTGGGATTTCTTTTGCAGTTTGTTAGTATTGGCGACATCAACAATAAGAAAACTTCCAAATGCATTTATGTAAATGTTTGTCTGACTCTTGTCATTTGCAGCTATTCATTTTGTTTTAATAGACTTATCAAATCACAATTAATTATTTAATCTTACAAGATCATGGGGATTTAATAGTTGTAATTGGTTGCGCTATTCTGCAGTTTATCTGTAGTCAGTTGTAGAGCCATTGCAATAGTTTGCCATTGCTGGATTTCTACCCTCCTATTGTGAGGCTCATATAAGTTGGGGAAAAGCATGTGGTGAAAATTAGAGGCATTTTACAGAAAACTGGTAACGGCCAAACCGCACAAGTCTCACAGTTTCTTTTACCGTCAGTTCTCCTTCTCTGCCTGCCCTCATTTTCATGCAACCAGACACATTTGCAACCTTCAAAGTGATTCATCAAATAAATATATTAAACCAGTTGTAGTGGTGTGTGTTCCAGAAAGAAAACAAACAGGGTGAAAGATCCTTATTAGATTTCCCTTCAAGGAATAAAAGTTTGTATTGCAGGCCACACATCATTGGCTGGGCTGGATAAATGTAACTGAGTAGCATGAGTAAGTGTGCACAAAAAAAAACTGACGCACAATGTTACTGGTTTTGATAGTGAATTAGGAATGTTGATACAGTCCTGTGCTTCAGATGTAAAATGACTTCAGCAGTGCATCACAAATGACCCCAGCTCTTATTCCAAATGCATTTCAATCAATCAACTCTTATACAAATAACTCCGGTTTTCCAAACAAACCCCTAATCATCCTTTGAGAGTTGCCATGGCGTGTTATCTGCCCCTACCACCGTCGGATCTATAAACACCCAGGTGAGTGGGCCGGTATTAACAGATTTCATACCAGCCATTGTGGTGCGCCATGAATCAGGATGAGCCAAATCCCTCTCTGGGTCGACCCGACCAAACCGCAGTGCTGCACTCTGTTTGAATAATGTAAAAAGAGAAGTTTGTGCTGACACTGAAAATGACACAAAGCAAACAAGCGCAGTGTAAGTGACACAACGGATCCAAAAGATAAACATGTATGACTGAATAAATGGATTACATGTTCCCCTTGACAAAGTAGCTTTCTGCACCTCCGGGATTTTGAAGTTTGCCAAGTGTTGATTGCCACGCCCGGCCAAGTGAATAGATTTGGAGTTTGGAGAGGAGGTGGAGGTGGAGGTGGGGGCGGGGGTGTGCTGACTGATCCTTGCAGCTTTAGTAGGAGAGTCAGTAATATTTTCCTTTTTTACACTCGATTGATTTAAAAAAATTTTTGAGAGGGAAATACATTCCTGAATATACTTTGTAGAAAGTAATTTATATCAGAACGAAGGTTAAATACACAGCAGTGGTCAATTTTATGCTTTTAATATTTTAAACTTTTTTTTTTTTTGCCTTCTTTTTCTAAGTAAATAGATTAATCTTAAATTATTTGGAAATTGTAAGCCACTTATGGTTGGTTCAGAGATTTGTAATGATCAGAGAAAAGAAATGCACATTTTAAAATGTCATAATATTTATTTTTAGTTGGTGAAATTACTCATTGATGACATTATAGTTTGATTTCACACAGAATCTGTAAAGAGCAAGGGCTCAACTGAAGTGATAAAGCCAAGACATTATGGGAGTCTGCGCTGGCAGCTCCACTCATGATGAAGAGAGTGAGGCGTGCTGCAGCACGTCCCCGTTGCACATACATTATCTGAAGAACTGTGGGAATTCAACACAGGATCTGGCCTACTGCTGCGCACAAGCTCCGCAGTCTGGCCGACAAAATCTTCAACTTTGAGTGTCAGGTTTTTGAAAAAAAAAAAAAAGTGAACATGATGCTGAAAATTGCCATTTCCTGTGGTGCAGAGTTCGCTTGGCTTCTCTGTGACGACTGTGGAGCCTCAGCTGCACATATTGTAAGGTGAGAAGTAAATTATCTACAGTGCTGGATCGACCAAAATCAGCGTCCCCCCCCCCCAGAAACACGCACACCTATGCACACTTCCACTCTGCTAGATGATGGCCCCCCTCAACCCCCCCACCCCAATGTCCCTTTGAAGTGTGGACCCAGCAGTAAATTCTTGGGCTCTTTTATGCTCATTCCTATTTCGATTAGTGGGGTTAACAAGCCGCTGCAGCTCAGGCTAATGAGACTGTACCACGGAGAGGGGTCATCAGAGGTGGGATGGGCTGGGATTGGCAGCAGGGGGGGCGGGGGTTAGGATGGATGACTCAGTCTTCTCCCTACTGAGTTAAATGAGATTTAAGGGAATCCTCAACATGTGCTGTTCACTCATGTTTCACGTGTAAACATTATTCATTTCAAAGAATGCTTGAATTCCAGAAAGGCCACCCCCCCCCCCCCCCCCCCCCCCCCCCCGCTATCTGCCACCACAGTACTTTACAGAACGTCATGCAGAACTTGACTATTTTTACCTGGACAGTCTGTTACTTGTAAGCACATCCTCGCAGTCCAAATGCACTCACAAACATACCTCCCCGCTAACATGGGGGCCTTGTGCGGCCCAGTCCCGCTGGGGACAGATGGGCAGACAGGGAGGGGGGTCTCATTAAGGCAGGATGTACCAGGATGCAGTAAAACCTCTACTTTCCTTTCCTCTCCTCTGTGCTCTCAGCACACAGCGCTGTGGAGATCACAAACAGATGGAAGGGAGATGGATCAGTTGGTGACACAGAAAAAACCCTGCTGTAGTCACTTCATTCATGTTTAGCAGAAAAAAAATTGGAAGCACAGGGAAGTCAGTTTAGAAATGTGACAATCACAGAAAGCAGTAAAATGTATTATGCCTTAAGTTACTTACTCCTGAATCAAGATCTTGAATGCTTCTTTAGTCATTAACAAGTTTTTATATCGGAGATTACAACTAAAAAGCGTGATGGACGGTTTTTACAGAAGTCGTCACGGAGGCCCTAAATAACAACAGATGGGATTTACATGAAACACAGAGAAATGAGTCTACAGCACAGCCTGAGATAACATAATATGATGGAATATGTTTCATATCAAAGGTCAGTTTCTTATCAATGGGCGATTGCTAATGTTTCTCTGTTTAAATATATGGTTATGGACTTATATGGATTCATGAGCACTGGACTGTTTTTTTTCACCATGTAGTTCAAATGATTCATTTATGTCACAGGATTCAAACAATGTAGTTTTGAGTTCATGTGATAGTAGCTTGTCATGCTTTTTTTTTTATTTAGTTTGAAAAAAATTCTGTCTTAATATTTACTTCCTTATAATCTTTGGTTGGTGAATGTTCTGTCAAACTGATAAGCTTTTCGAGTCTCTGCTGAATAACTTGGCTTCTTTTAGAGGCAGCCATGTTTGTTATTGCTGTAAACTTTGAAATGGGACTTTCACAAATTATAACTATCCAACATTTACTGGTACATGTTTATGTGTCTCCTTCAAATGAGACGTATCTTGAAGGATTGTTTGAATAGCTTTCTGTTCTAAGTATTTTGATGTAAAGTTGATCCAAGATGGCTGGAAACTCTCTATATTTTAAAGAATGTAGACAGGCGAGGGTATATTGAAAATATGCTTACTTACCTACAGTGAAGCTTGAAATTTCAATTTTTGAAGTGTGTATAACTTGAGTTGGTTTTTTTTTTTTTTTGCCGTTGAAAAATGTCATTTTCACTTGAGCTGGGTATAGCCACCCTTAAAACTCAGGAAGTAAGTTCACATTCATTCTCTAACTGTCTGACATCATCTATTTAACAAACACCTTAATAGAAAATCATCAGTGATCATTGATAACGCACGGAGGCCTTGTAGGGTTGAAATGTGTACACAGACAATAACCAGTGAAGAATAGCCCTGGGGGATCCTGTTCCACACGTAATGTTTTGTGGGGGTCAGCACACTAACAGAGCAATCCGAGACTCTCCCACGGAGGTTAAGTGTCTCGAACCAAGAGGTCAGGCCATCATTTAGCAAATGCATCTCCATCGCATGCGATGCCGGTCACATGCTGGCATGGAGATCAGCCGTGATGGCTGGCCAATGTGAGCAGACAAATGAGGAGATGATGAGAAGTGGGGGGCCTGTCTTGTCTTGTCTCCAGCAGCATCAGCCCTTCCCTGCTGTGTCTGTGGCTGTCTGTGCCGTGGTCCTAATCAGGCCAGTCAGCGCTGACACACAGCATACTGTACGGCAACGCTGCACCGCTCTCAGTCCCAAAGTATTCCCGCTCCCGTCAAGCTCACTGGAAAGAAATCACACTTTGGAAGCCTCACACAGACACAAGTATGCTTTTTTAAAATGGTTTAATCCTATACCTTCTTCATTTTAAGACGTTGTTTCTCATCCTGACATCTCTCAATCACTGCCTCTTTTGTGTCACACTCCCATGAGAAGATGTGGGATGAGTGTGAGACAGATGTTCCCTTTAGGTAAAAATGTAGACACAAAGCTTTTGAGCCTGTTGCTTGAAGCTATGAAACAAGCATTGATCTATGTGGTATGAAAAAAAAAAGACGATACAGACTGGAAAACAGGGTGAAGCTGTCCATATTTCATATGGGGGTTTCTCTTTAATTTCATCAAGCAGCACCTCAGGGGGGATTGAGAGGAGCAAGAGGAGGCGAGCGAGGGTGGACCACAGTGGGCATCAGGATAATAATGATAATTCAATTAAAAGGTTACTCACCTCCTTAGTCACTCAGGAGGGGAGAGGAACACCCCTGCCAGAGATGCGTCTTCCAGTCAATGAGACCTATCACAGCACAGACTAATTGAGGCCCGTGTTTTTTCAGTGTGTGTATGTGTGTGTGTGTGTGTCTAATGACAAGAAGAGGACCGGACCCTCAAACGCGTCCCCGGGCCTCCACTCCTAATTGGTTAATTTATCCTCACAGAACTCGTCTGCAAAGCCAGAGGCGCTCAGAGTGTAGAAGAAGGGAGAGAGGTACAGACAGACGGCTGCAGGGATCTGGGGAGTGTGTGTGTGTGTGTGTGTGTGTGTGTGTGTGTGTGTGTGTGTGTGTGTGTGTGTGTGTGTGTGTGTGTGGTGTGTGTGTGTGTGTGTGTGTGTGTGTGTGTGTGTGTGTGTGTGTGTGTGTGTGTGTGGTGTGTGTGTGTGTGTGTGACGGGGAGGAGAGCAAGTTTGACAATGACATCAGAGCATCACAGAGGATATTATCCCTTAAAGCGTCACATGTTTCTCACTAAATCTGAAACAGTCTCCTTCTTTTAAGAAATCTCTGCTCAAATCCACATTCCGACAGACCTTTTTTGATGCAAAACCTTTAGATTTTTGCTTTTGAATTCGTCTCTCTTCGTTCACTTGGTAGTTATAACCTCTCCCCCTCTCTCTCTCTCTCTCTCTCTCTCTCTCTCTCTCTCTCTCTCTCTCTCTCTCTTCTTTCTGCTTTGCAGAGATGGGTTACAGTGAGCTGGAGGGAAGGGCAGACATGTATAGTGCTTGTCTGGGTGATACTCACTGAAAGAGACAAGTATGTAATTTGCCCTTAGATGCAGCACAACACATAGTCCGCTCTTGCATAATATGCTGGTTACATTGGGTAAAATAAGGATTGTCAAAACTCCACTCAAGTAGAGATGAAGTTGTTTAGATTTCACTTCACTGCTAAACATTCATGCACTAAAGAAAGTTTGTCTCTTTCATTTTGGCTGGTTGCTGTTAAATCAAGAAGTGTGTGTGTGTTTTTTTAAGTTCTTTTTTAATAAAGAGCTTTGAATTTTTGGCATTTTTTCACTGTTGCTATTGGCCGCCTGCATTCAGTGCGATTACATAGCTTTTCTCTTTCATTCCGTAAGGATTTTTGTGCATAGCAAATTATTAACTTCTGAATATTGGCCAACTTGTTGTTTTCCTACAGTACAGTACAATACAGTTATTCAATACGTGATTAATTATTGAGTCATTGTTCTGGATAAATATAATCCCCCCATAACAAAACGCAGGTGATATTTGTGCTCTTCTTCTCAAACCCGATGCAACTGCTTTATTATCACAGACATAACACATTCTTTTACCAATCCTTAGTGTACACACACACACACACACACACACACACACACACACACACTAGCATTCAGTCATAATGTTTTCTGCATGCCATCTTGTGTGTGAACAGTGCAGAGAATTAAAAGATTGTGACGACTGAGGGAACCTGAAGGCACCATTCTAATCTACAAATAGCACATAATGAGCAGCCGTCCCACACAAAGCAGAGATAGAAACTCCATGACTCCGGACCGTCCATCATCAAGTGTTTCATTTGGCATAAATTTTTACAGAATGAGAAAAAGTTTTTTTAATGTATTTTTTTTTTTTTTTACAGAAACTTTTCAATATTGTTTATTAGGACGAATGTGTTTCCACCAATATATGAGTGCATGTAACTTTATGTGTGGTTCAACACAGCTGCATATCATATTGGTCATTTCTTTAAGTGACTCCTCAGTGAAAGTAGTTCACAAAATAAGGTTTAGTATAAGTACTAATCATGCATTAAGAAGTATTGAAAGCTGTGTATTAGATCATTGTTATGATTATTGTTCATGACACCATTGATAGTGTCATGAACAATATGAATGTTTTTATCTTTAAAGCTGAAATTTCTCAATTGAAAAGTACATTACACTTGCCACACTGGTCACTGTTACACTGTGGCATAATAAATTAATTATCACCCAAGTCTGATACTGATTTTAATTCCATGTGCAGAAACAAATTATATGTATGAAATTTCAGTTAGATGGAAAATATTTTGTTAGTTGTGCTCTTTATTTCTTTAAGTTAAAGGTATAATGGACGATGTTTTAGCCAATGAATGGCGTGATGATAGCATCAACTATTGGTCCTCCGACATGTCAATCACGCTGAAGAAATTCTTGTGTCACGCCGTCAAGCCAGCTCGTAGGAGCAGCAGAGCAGGAAGGATGGTCTGGCGCCTGTGCGTTTTCAAAACGCGAGTAACAGACGTTTGGCTTCGACTTTTTCGAGAAAATCGTCCATTATACCTTTAAGAATCAGCATAATTGTTTACATGGAAAAAAAAAATTAAAAATTACACTTAAAAATACCCCGAGAAAATAAAGCCAAAAAAAAAAAACTTATTTCTGAAAACATTTCAGAAGCCATAAGACAGAAATCCCAACCGCCCAACCACTACCAGCAATACTGAACCATGTGGCTGCAGTTTAAGAAGGATGGTAAGTCACATCCAGCAGCTCACCTTCAGCAGCATCATTGCTGAATGCAAGGTTGTGTGAACCCGGGATGCCGGACTGTAGTCCAGGGACTGTAAGGGGTCATCAAGGGGCGTCAGGGTGGATGCAGGAAGGAAGTAAAGCACAGCAAAGGCAGCGTAAGTGCTGGAATCAAGGATGAAACTGAAGACCCACAGAGGGAAGAGGTTCACTGAATTTGTCAAGCAGGGGGCATGGACAAAGTGGTTGAGCGCACTGCAAAGCAGGATCAACTGGTCCAACCATCATGCAAACAGATTTCACTGGAATGCAAGTCCGTGTGCTCAACACTGGCAGGATCCACTGGGACTGACCATAGACCGCTGGAGAAACAGCACAGTGCTGTCAGGAGATGTTTATTACAAAGCGAGACACGTTTTCTGAGCTGATCAGTGTCATTCGAACATTATGAGTGCTGAGGCTTCTGTGAGGTATTTCACAAGGATTAATGTTCTTTTTCTTTCATATATATTCACATTCTAACCATTTTTCTATTAGTACATAAATCCACACGTCCTCTATACCTTTTCTGTCTTTTTTTAACATTATGGTTTCAGCTACAAGCATCTATGTAACTCTTGCCAGCCCATCTTCACTCTAACCAGCCCAACATGGTGGAAGTCAACAGTCTTTCACGTGGCTAACACTGAAAGACTGACTGAGCAAGGCCAATGTACAGTCACCAATAGTTATGCTGGGAAAATGTTGGGTTTTATGAGGAGGCTGGAGAACCCTGAGAAGATACAGTCACTGGAACCCAGATCAGATCTGAGCAGTAAGGACACAGCCATTAAATATGGAGAAATTCCTTCATTTATGTATCGTGAGATTTCTTTCTTTAGACTCAGTCCATCCCACAGGGGCATTGGGAAACCAAGGTTTGAAGCCTAGATATCTTTCAGGGCGACTTGGCCTTGCTGAAGAGTCTACATGGTGACAAATATTTTAGAGACAAGCAAGAACAACAACAAGCAACTTTCCCAATGATTCCAACCACTTATGTTGTGACTGTAAGCTTGTTTAATTAACCTCCAGGCAAACAATACACACAAATGCTCACAATTACAGCTCCATTCGTCTTCTATACCACTTAATCCAGTGCAGGGTCACAGGGTGCTGGAGCCAATCCCGGCTTACTATGGGCAACACTCTGGACAGGTCGCCAGTCCATCACCGTCACACACACTCAATTCCATACCTTCATTTTTCAGACCATTTCTTGCTGTGAGGCAAGAGTGCTAACCACTGCACCACTGTGTGGTCCTGCAATATAGCCAACAATAAATATACCATTTATAGTCGACTCTATGTTTTGATCAGTAATTGTTATTTATTCCCTTTTAATTCTCTCTCAATAACTCATTTTTTAAGTTAAAACAAATCGAAAGCCGTGCATCGTCCTATTCTTTCCTTGTGTAGCCGAGGCCCAAAGAGTTCAGCGAAGACGAGCCACAGTGGCGTACCAGAAAACATGGCCCGAGTCAAATCAAGTGTTTGTCTTGAACACATCCGCCCTGAGGCAAAGACGAGTGCAGCACCCAGCAGACTGCATGTGACATGACAGAGCTCCAAATGAACCCAAATGGACACACACGCAGGCAAACGCTTTGTGTGTGTGTGTGTGTGTGTGTGTGTGTGTGTGTGTGTGTGTGTGTGTGTGTGTGTGTCCCAATGTCAGACATAAAGCAGTAAATGATACACATACGCACATACGTGCACACATGTTGTACGTACAGATGTAAACATAAACACAAAAAGCTGGAGCAGTGACGCAAGCTTGAAGGGTCTCCCCGTGCCTTTCGGTGGTCCCCTGACCGTCCCTCTCCTCGAGGCCTCCACCAGTTCAGGTCGAGGGATGCGAAAGGAAAACACATGTAGAGTAAATAGATACAAGTAAAAGAAAGCAAACAGAACAAACCAACTGTCATGTCTACTTTGGGAAACACTGAGCATCAAATTTTCCCTTGATTTCCATCAGAAGAAACGGAACCAAAATGCAAAACATCTTGCAAACTGTTCCTATGGTGTGTGTGGTGTGTGTTGTGTGTGTGTGTGTTGGGTGTGTGTGTGTGTGTGTGTGTGTGTGTGTGTGTGTGTGTGTGTGTGTGTGTGTGTGTGTGTGTGTGTGTGTGTGTGTGTGTGTGTGTGTGTGTGTGTGTGTGTGCGTGCGAGTCTCTGCTGACATATGTGTGTTGAAGATTAATGTTAGTGTTCCAGTTATGACATTGTGTGTGTGTGTGTGTGTGTGTGTGTGTGTGTGTGTGTGTGTGTGTGTGTGGTGTGTGTGTGTGTGTGTGTGTGTGTGTGGTGTGTTGTCACCATGTTTCTTCAGACATCAAAGAACAAGGCGAGGAGTGTCAGAAGTCATTTGGCCAGGATGGAGCCACACGGCACGCTGCCATTCACTTCGAATCAGCCGCACTAAGAGAGATCCAGCTCAGCCTGCAGGGCACGGCCACTGACACACACACACACACACACACACACACACACACACGCACGCACACACACCTCTGTCACCCCACCTCATTCTGCCTCACAGACACACCAAACACAAGGTCCCAAACACGCCTCATCACCCTGCCCCTGGCCACCCCTCTCGACCCGCCCAGACAGACACACACGTGCCCGAAAGAAATGCGCATAAAGACACCTACACTGTCCATACACCCGTACTTACACACACGGACGTCAAGAAACACACACATTTAATACACATGCACATGCACCAGACAAGTGCTGTCTCTCCAATTTATTGTCCTTCCATCCAGCACCATCTCAAAGATTTCCTTCCTTCCTGACTTTGTTGTCTCCCCGTTCCTCTTTCTTCTTGTTTCTCTCCCTCCTCCCTTTCTGAGATTTCAGAGAAAATAGCTGAGGGCCAGATTAGAGGTTGGCTGCCTCTTTGCATTACCAGCAAAGATAAATATTCCCAGGATGACTCCCATTGCCTGGAGGATGTTTATGTGTGTACATGCTGCTCTACCTCCCAAAACACACAACACACACACACACACACACACACACACACACACACACACACACACACACACTCATGCACACAGAGACATGTATGGGAGCACATGTGCGGCTTAAACTCGAACACTCTGCTGTATTTCCGTTTCCTCGGTGTGACGGAGTTGATTGAGCAGAGGGGAGGTCATCTACATCTGTCTGCGCCTTACCTCACTATTACCTTTGGGTGTGTGTGGTGTGGTGTGTGTGTGTGGGTGTGTGTTGTGTGTTTATTTATATACCAGCCAGGTGATAAGTGCAAACAGCTGCTCCGTGATGTCACTGTCACAGGCGGCAGGAAGAAAGCTGGAAGAGGCGGCGTGTGTCCACGTTTAAAGATCACTTATCTTTCCATGTTTTTTTTTTTTTTTTTAGTTCGAAGAATGTTAGATAGGTTCTATCTTCACCGGTGATGCCAATAGTTTCTTTTAGAGCCCAGTGAAAAGTCATTTCAATGTTTCAATTATTCTTTAGTTTTATTTACAGTCCACTAAATAATAAAGTTCAGGTGAAGACTTTATGTTTGAGATAATGTTAAAAATCAGTTATTGTTCTTATATTTTAGTTTATCTCTACTGTCAAAATTAAGTTTCCACTCAGGTGTATTTTTCATTTATTCTAAAAGATAATTTTGTATTGTGTGTGAAATTATGGACTGTGAAGTTGCTCTAACCCTAAAATCATGTTTGGATCTTCATAATTGAAAAGCTAACATTAAAAATGACTGACAAAATGAAATTTTGTAAAAAAAATAATCACAAGACATAAAACAAAACAGAAAAGAATTACCTAATTCATACATAAATACAAGAAATACATATTTATAGAAAAATATCAATAGAAAAAAATATGAAAATATGTCATTGTGTCATGCAGTCTTGTCTCTGCATTAAATGTCAAATAATTGATGAAAGCAGTCAATAAGAAAAGACGTATTTCTATTAGTTGGTATTATAATGTCCTCTATTATCCTAAAATGACAGAGCACTGTGAAACTTTAAAGTGTTCAACTGAAATAACAACAAGATGAATAACATTAAATTGGAGCAGGACGACAGGATTCTCTGATTTTAGGCGTGTAACATCACATCCGATCTGTATGATCAACAATTCAACAAAGTGCCTTTTTGTTATTATCATTATTATAATGCCCGTTACAGAACACAGTGAAATGTCTTCTGTGTGATGCTTGGAATTTCTCACATTTTTTTAATGTAACGCATGACTCGATGTTGCCCTTTAATTAGCAAAGCTGTCAAAATATTTGAACTTCTATCTGTCTTAGTGTTTCTTGTGGCGCAAGATTTATTACTTTACCAGCAATGAAGGAAACAAGTCTTTCCTGTTGTATTACTGATCTCCATCCTACATCCATGGCATCCGTCTGCTGATCCGAGTCCTGTTCGCGTTACGTCTCTTTCTGAAACAGAGACAGTGGGATCTGCAGTGGACGATCAGGAGCAGCGGTTACTTCTATCTTTTTATCCCAGTCAGGGTCGCCGGGGTCTTCAGCCAGTTTCAGCTGACTGGCAGAGCAGACCTGGGCCGCTCAGTAGACTGTCACGGGTAAACACAGAGAGACAGACACACACACACACACACCGCTGGAACATTTACTGTTAATAACTTCAAATCCATGTTTTTGGACTTCTTGAAGAAAACCTGAGGGACAACATGCAGGCTGAACAGAAATGCAGCAAATATTCACTCTTCTGGGTCACGTGCAGCTAAACCACTCACCCTGCTTCCACCCCTGCATTGAAATTTAAAAAAAAACCTCATTGAGATATAAAATCTCTTTTCCAAGAGGGATTTGGCACTTTCAAGTAAAGTACTGCCACGAAAGAAAAAGATTATTTCATTTTGACTCATATGAAGACTGAGTGTGTGTTGACTATCAAAATTGGAAAACACATTAAATCACTGATGGATATTCTTGTGAAAAGAAAATGTTGCTTGAATTGTAATCATATTGTTTTTTTTAAGTAAAACTGCAATGTACTCAAAATACTTTAAATATTAGCTACTTTTTATTAAGTCAAATAAGCAATGGCAGGATGTTTATTTAATCCGCCTACATAGGGTATCCTAATTCAAAGTAGTTTTTTAAGCAATTCAGCATATTGAAGTTACATTATTGCAATTCAGTTTATGAAGAATTTCTTTTGAATCAGTAACGTTTTCAAAACTGCACATAAAAAAGTACAAACATAAATCAGCAGGAACTAGTGATTTTAAAAGTAGCAAAAACTGAAGTCTTCAATTTTCATATGATTACAATGATATACTTTAGAGAATCCTCATTAAAGTATGACTATTAATAAAGTTTAGTAAATAATCTTTTAACTTCTTCTTGTGGTAGACAAGAATATTGGTTTCGCCTTGTGTTGCATTATTTTGAGCATGTGTGTGTGCGTGTGTTTGTGTGTGCGTGCGTGTGTGCATGCGTGCGTGTGTGAGTGTGTGTGTGGGTGTGTGTGTGTGCGTGCGTTCTCGTATTTATCCTTGTTGGGGCCAAATGTCCCCACAAGGATAGCAAAACGTGAAACGACGTGCATTGTGGGGACCTTTTTCCGGTCCTAAGTAGGAGAAACATGTTTTCTTGACCATGTTGTTGTTACTGAAAAAAGTAAAAGTGCAAAAACATTTCTTTAGGGTTAGGCTTTGTTGTGGTGTGGGTTAGGGTTAGGGTAAGGATCAGGGTTAGGGGCTAGACATGAATGGGAGTCAATGGACGGTCCCCACAAGGATAGAAATACAAGACTGTGCGTGTGTGAATGTGTGTTTGTGTGTGTGTGTGTGTGTGTGTGTGCTTCTTGTGAGTATTTATGTCTCAACTTTATGACCCAGCGAGATGCCAGAATCTGTGAAGTCATGTACATGTGCATACACGCACTCCAGCAGTAGCATACACTCATTCCTTTTTCCATCCTGGGTATTATGGTATGTTCACCAACAGATCTTTATTAGCTTTTTTCTTCGTTTTTTTTTTTTCTCCACCAGCTGGGAACAGTGTGAAAAACAGATTTCATGTCCACGACCCTCTAAACAGCTGAATTTGTCTTTTATTTAGGAAATTAGGAAATTGTTCTGTAATTTGCGAAATTTCACTCTCGCCAATAACTTTGATCTTGAAGTGACAAATAAAACCGTGTGGAGTTGAGACGGAGCAGCAGCATGGTGGTCGACTCCGCCCACTCCAAGATCCAGTTTTGTGTGAGATTGCATGTTCTGCCTGTGCCTGCAGGCTTTCTCTTGATTTCCCCCACCTCGATTTAAAAAAAAAACATGCCTGTTCGAATGATTGACTGTGTGTGAATGTGTGTGCTTGTCTGCTAGAAAGATGTTATTCATGTGGAGTGGCGAGCTGTGCAGGATGTACCCTGGTCTCTCACCCAACGTCGGATCGGAGGGACTCCAGCTGCACACAGTCCTCCTCTGAAGGAAAGCAGATTGTTTGTTCACATCACAATCAGGGCTCAACAGTTGGTGACAAGATCTAAGTGTCTGTTCAATTTCAAAAGCAAGATACCAGAAATCAGCGTGGTTGTAGAGAAGCCTGTTTGTTGTAATTTCCATCTGTGAATGTAGCAGGGGTGGAGCAGAAATTTGGTGACTGCAGTTTTAAGAACAGTAACATTAGTTTCGGGAACTTTTTTTCTTGTTCTTCTTCTTTTTATAGTAAAATAAGCCAAAGCACAGTCAAACATGGAAATCTTGTGACTGGAATATTAATGACAAAATTTTAATCGAACTCCCAAACAAACTCACCTTTCATTTCAAATAAAGGCGCTACACATGTGACATGTCAGCGCTGAGCTCCGTCTGCGTCGTAACACCCCGAGACTCAAATTCCCTCCTTAGACTTGAACTTGCATGACTGCATGGTGTCACCGCTAATCATCTCATCTTGGAGGCACAATTTATCACGGTATCTTTTTTTACATTTGCGGGGTTTGTCCTTTAGTTAAGGTAAGCTGCTCGAGTGAAACATTTTACTATCATGACATCTCTGAGGTCACTTCGTTATATGGGCGAAAAAGAACTGCAGTACGCTGTTATGTAAAAACAGGAAGATGTCACTACCGGGTTGTAACCAATCACAGATCAATAAGGTCATGCGGCTCCACAGGCAGCCGACGATGGATGATGGAGGTGGACTCAGAGCAGTTTTCATGACCTCTTACCTAAACGTAGAAACTCAAGAGGCAAGAGGGTTTTATAATAACACAGGAATAGTAACTGTGATTACCCCTTTCAGTTTAAATGAAGCATTAGTTAGGAGATGAATAGCATGACTTTCTCAGGGGCGCAGATTAAGTTCTTTAGGGAAAATGCTTTTAAGGGAGGAAATTGGAATCAGATGAAGATTAGAGAAAGATGTTCTCCCACAGGTAAGTAAGGAGACAAAACAGAGCGAGGGAAGGAACAGGGATCCTGTGTTGTAGCTTACAGTATCAGTCTGAGAGGTAAAGGAAACTGCTAATGTCTGTACAATTACAATAAGTAACTTTATGAAACATCGGCCTCAGAAAAATGGTCCGTTTATGAATTCACTCATTCATTCATTGAGAGTGCAACTGCATCCTGAATTTGTGATCATTAAATGTTATTTCGTTTAAAAAAAAAAAAGAAAACGTGTTAAAATGTCATCTTGAAGAGCTGTTAATCCCATATTATTGCTTATAGTTAAGACTTCTGAGACTTCTGACTTCCTTTGTCACTTCCCATATTCCATATTTCACTATTATCTGTCTCTCTCTCTCTCTCCTCTCCTCTCCTCTCTCTCTCTCCTCTCCTCTCCTCTCTCTCTCTCTCTCTCTCTCTCTCTGTGTCTGTCTCTCTCACTCACTCTCTCTCCATCTCATCCGTCTGTCTGTCCTATTCATTTCTCTCCTTCTATCGAAAGAGCAGAAAGCTCTGAGCCTGGTTCTGCAAAGGTTTCTGCCTCCTAAAAGGCAGTTTTTCTTTCCACTGCCACTGCTGCTTGCTTATGAGGATTTTGGGGTTGAATTGAATCGAATTAAAATTCTCTTGTGAATCGCTTCAGACTATTCAACCATCCACCTATTTTCTATCCCACTTAATCCCAGTGAGGAGGGTGCTGGAACCGCTCCCAGCTGACGACGGGTGAAGACAGGGTACACCCTGGACAGAGCAAACCACACACACACCACACACACACACACCCACACACACACACACACCTTCCCACCCAATGGACATTCAGAGTCACCGTTTACCTTCAATACATGTTTTCTGGTTGTGAGAAGAATCTCACAAGAGAAAGATCCACAGACACACAGGGAGAACAGGTGAAGTTCACAACTGGTACTAAAACTGAGAGAAACATGAAAAAAAACGCCACAGAATTTCTGCTTTCCTTTACATGTTTTGTTTCTGTAACACCCTCATTGGCATTGTGCATCTGGGCCTCATGTTTCACACACAAGATCAAAAGACTAATGTTTTCCTCTGTCACGCCAAAGTTACATCCAAATACACGCACACGTCAAACCACACCAAATGTAAAGCCTCGATTTTCCCTATTTATTAATCTACCTGTTCAATTCTTATTACTGTTTTAATGTTAATGTCATGTGAGGAATGCAAGGGTATCTTTTGGTGTGTGTGTGTTGTGTGTGTGTGACCTAAATGTTGCCCATTTGGTCGTGTGGTTGATGGTCGCGCTCTGAGTGGAGCAGTTGGTGCAGAGAAGCAAATGATGACGTGTCAGAACAAGACTGATATTTTCAAGCGGCACATTTTTTTTCTCCCTGCTCGAGACTTCTGTCTGTCTGTTTGGACAAGAGCTAAACACACACACACACACACACACACACACACACACACACACACACACACACACACACACACACACACTCATGAGCACTTCACACACTCACTTGCATTCTCTCTCTCCCTCACACATGCACCACATGCAATCAGACTTATATACTTACACACACACTCATGTATGTCATTGTACTCTTGCTTTTATTCACGCTCACTGATGCATGCAGAGATAAAGACACACGCAGTCATATAAGAGCGTTTGGGAATAAGGTGATGTTTCATAAAAGCATTATGCCAACTTTTTATATCCCTAATCTATCACAGATGTCATTTATTTTTTAATGAAAAACGTTGAAATATGTAGTGACATGGCATTTAAAGTTCGGTGTGAGACTGATGCTGTGTTACAAGATATTTATTTAGTGTATCGTGCCACAGTCACACACATGCAAACGCACACGTGCTGTCATACCACGTCTGAGTCACACACTCTCTTTGTCTTTAAATGTATTTCATCATAACACTGTGATGGATGAGCCCCTTTACAAAGGCATGAATGCTGAAATATGTCACCATTTCTGACCGGCTTTCAATGGGTGTATTTATTATTGTTGCAAGACGTGAAACAAATGAGGGTTTCTTATCATGCTAGTTTTTGGTGGAAGGGCGTTTTAATCCAGCCCACGGTCTTGCACATACGATTTGTGTGTGTGAAGGGATGAAGCAATGCATCCGTTTAAGTTGAAAGCCTCGATAAGCGAGACACTCATGTTTCTCGCTAAACAATCAGATAGTATACAGCAGCAGTTCTCTGTGTAAACATGCTGAGATATGAGCTTTATCGCCCTCATATCACTGACATCTGGATCTCTCAGCTCTCTCTCTCCTTCTCCCCTGTGCTCTTCGTGTTCCTTTTGTTTTTTTCGTTCCTCTGACATGCCAGTTCATCCGGCAGCGGTTGCATCAGCAGAACCGTTGTCCGTAGCAGTCACGCTGATTTAGCTTCTCTCACTCCCTCTGTTCCTTTTTTTTTGTTTTCATATATTCTGAAAAGGCAGGTGCATGTGCGTGTACACACAATACGCACTCTCACACTTGATCCGCCTCACACAACACAAGACAGAAAGGCCTCTGTTAGCAGAAACTGGAGCGTGTGCTGTGTGATCAGTTGCATTTGTAGGTTTTTCAATTGAAAGCAATAAAAATATTTAAGATCATGCTCAAATGTTTGATATAACCGTTGATATAAACCACATTTTCTCCAAGGAGAGCAAAGACGCATTATCCCTGTTTTCGCTTTGCACTTATCTGAGCGTGTTCTTCTCACATACAGCAGCTTTCACTATATTTTACTTCATCTCCATGTCAACGCTGTCACAACACTGCTGCTCTCTTTCAAGACATTTTTTTTTTTTTTTTTATATTTCACTTTCCGTGTGTTGATAATATCCGTGCAGACGGAGCTGAGCTGACAGTGGAAAATAACTTAGCAGCTTCCCCCACTGTTGTTTAAAGATGAGATACACCATTCTGACAATGGACCGACACCTTTCGTCACCACCTCCTTTCTTTATGCAAAAACAGCGTTGTGGCTGGATGCCATGGGAAGGTACAGTAAACAAAACTCCTTTTTTTTCTTCTCTCCTCTCCTTCCAACACAAAAGCGTCCAACATAATTGAGGCATGCGAGTTTGCGGCTGGCTCATGCCAAACACTGGCTGGGTAAACTGTTGAGGAGAAGAAATGAGCCTGACAAAAAAAAAAAAAAAAAAAAAGAGAAAGCTATCGTTTCTGAGCGATATCTTTAAATTTATGAAAGCAAGTTGATTGCTGATCGCATTCTACATTTTTTTTGGATTCAAAATTGCTTGATTCTCAAGCAAGCGTCTCACTGACACCCATTAATTTCACATGCAGTAGCAAGAGGCTGTCAGTTGTTATTCCAATAAATGTCACAAGTTGCATAAGTATGGCCTTTCCTCGTCAGAGAGGAGCGCATCTCCCTCGCTCTGCACTACCTGCGCACTGCAAACAAGTCTGGACAGCTTTGTATCTCATCCCTCTTTGGATAAACACAGGCAGGAAATGAATGTGGTTTTACAATGATTCACTCCATACTGGAAGCATTTGTTGTCAAAGAAATCCATTCAAAGCAGCTTTGGCCTCACATGTTTACTATTTTCTCTTGCTTTGGAAGAGATGTATCTTTTCATTTGGCTGTTTCCTACCTCTGAAATGCACCTTACCAGAGACAGGGTTCATTTTTGGGTACAGTTTTCTTTTAAAATAGCACAAAAACCAAAGTATCTCACCCACTCCCTCTATTTCTGTCTGTATTTCATTCTGTCTTTACTCTTGTTTGGTTCTCTTCTTCCTCACCGATCTTACTCTGCCATATCCAGCACTTCTCCACGTTTCTCCTCTCCACTGTATCTTTATTAGTGGAAAGTCAAGCGCCAGGGCCAGAGCTTAAACCATGAAGTACAGCTGGTTAGGGACTGCCGGCCAGAGTAATGAGCTTTACCTTTAGCTGAACCATAAAGACTGGTTCCTGCCTATAGGCATTCCTGCTTTAAAGTGAACAACGCACAAACACATGCGCGTGTAAGCTCGACGGCCCATCACCCAGGCTGCAACAGCAACACTTCCAACCGTTTACACGTTTCCCCCATCATGTACAGCTTAAGACAACAAGTCCAGAGTAGTTTTATTTATTTATTTTTTTTTTTTTGGGGGGGGGAGGGGGTTGATTGTTTTCGCAATCATAATTCCTTCAGTCTGAAAGGAAAGACAACAACTCTGGGAAAAATTCAAGGTGCTGACGCACCGCAGATGTTTTGTTTGAGACGAATCGCCAATAAATGTTCCCATAAATCTGGTTAAGACTGCCTGTAAACAATAGAATTGATTTTGAGGGTTTCAGATCACTTGATGGACTTGCTCCAGATTGCTAATGCTTCCTGACCTAACACGCCGCCGGTTTCAGCTGACTGTTTAAACCCCGTTGTCAGTGTGGAAGTGGAGCAGTGTGTCTGTTAGCATGGGACCACGCACTTTCAGAACTATCAAAAGAAATCTTGATCGTGAGTTACACTGTTGTATTTTTTTATACAGTCCTTTGTTAGATCGGTTTTATTTTCCATGCTACCAGTACCAGTGTAAAATGACTACAGTGGAATTCTTCTTCTTCTCACAGACTTTGAGCCGGTTTGTGACGTAATAAGGTGAAATATCGTCATCACTTGTGTTGACTAACCACTCAAATATATCCTGACCTCTGTCGAGATCTTTATCCTTTTTCAGGTCTGTTTCGGTTTTACCGCTTGCGGTTTTCCTTCTTTTTTTTTTAACTTGCTGTCATCACCAACCTTGTTTCCAGTCATAGCTGTTTTCAATGAAACAAAAAAAGTCCAGACATAGTTAGCAAATGGAACAAGCTCCAGTAACACACTGATATTTCCTCCCACACACACACAATTCGTTGGAATCACTTTTCTCGGTGGAGCATAGTGATGGTACTATAACACTATCTGACCTGATGACTGTTTCTATAACTTTAACACATTCAGATCAAACATTATAAAGTAAGGCAGACTTGCAATGAATCAGAGATCATCAATATCTAAAGAGTCAAATTTAAAGCAAAATTATAAACAAATCCTGTGAAATGTATTGAGTGGCAAAACATTTCAAGTTCTTATATTATAGTCACATTTACCTATTTTTCACATCTCGGACCTTCTGATCAGCACAGCTAAGAAGATTAAACGTACTGGTTATATGTGTTGCAACGCTCCAATAGGAAGCTGTCAATAATGGTATGTAAGACCAGACCAATTAAACACAGACGGAGATGATGCATAGGTTGAAACAAGGTGCAGAAATGGAACAGAATACAAATATCGATATAAAATATGCATATATGTTTTTTAATGCAACTTTTTTTTTAAGGCACTCTCCGAAACTCTTAAAAGTGAGATACTTTTCATTATTTTAACGTCATAAAATCTAAAGCATTAAGACATTTATTTCGAATTACAGATGTGGGAAAGCAATGTGCCCAATTCAATATGTATCCAACAAGATAGATAAGGCACTGTCTTCTTATTCAGTTTTACTTTCCTTCAGTGCAACTTGTTATTTTCTGACAAGGCTGTGAAATGTGCCAGATTTTTTTCTTTTTGTGATTTTTTCATCAATTTATCAGATTTTCTTTTTAACAAGTCATTAATCAATCGTGAATGTGCTTTTCCAAGGCAGAGCGGAAAATAAATCTATGCTTTGTCATTATTTACACAAATTCAATAAAATGCCACTGCTCTTTCATTTTTATTTTGGTTTTCGATTAACAGCTGTCAGTTTTGAAGAAAGAGGAAAGAAATGAAGAGCTACAAATTATGATCACAAACCTAATGAAGGCTCGGAAACCAAAATGATCTTCAGACAGACAGGTTGTCTTGTTTCAAGTCAACAGCAGTGTAACCCCAGCAGGTGGTTTTTAAAGCCTCCTTTCATGTTTGGTCAATGGGAAGTGACCATAACTGCGACCTCAGTTTGTCCCTGGATGTACAAGCTCCATTAGCCCCGCTTGGGAATCAGCCATGTGTCGACCGAAGATGATGAAAACTGCTGAACAGTGAGACACAGACAGATCAATAATCCCTGCTAAGACATAATCCAATTAACAGTAACAACACTGAGCAGCAAATGTTTCTTTTCATGACTTTCTTGTTGATCCACAGAAGATTTAACATTTTTGGAGCAAAACATTGTGGAAAAAAAAAAAAAAAAAACAAAAAAAACAAGGAAAACCCCAAACGACCAACGGCACTGCGTTTGTGATGTTTTGTTGTCATGATTTCTGACTGCAGTGAAACCCAGTAAGAAGCGCGCTGTCTGTAAAGTACAGTGCGCTTTGTGTTTACGGGCCTGTTTGTTGACCGAGCAGCTTGTTCCGATTACTGCGCTCGAGCCAAGGTGAACAAGACTTGCCTGTGCGCTGGTTAACAGGAGGACGACTCCAGATGCTTTTCATTAGATAGATGAATGGCGGCAACCATCCTGTGTAATTTATCTGTTTTTGTCAGAGTAAATAAGGAAAAGGAAGGGCCGTCTTACTGGTAGAGGCTGATTGTGTTTGTTGGAGAGGATCTTTTTCCAGTAAGGTGAGTTTGCAGCAGGTCTGGAGGAGCAGGCAGAGGGGTCTTTATTTTCTAGTGGCGGCAGCAAAGAGGCCAGCGAAGAGGGACACATGTTCCCTGAGAAACTGAGACATCTGCTGTCTGTGAGAAGAGAGCACCGGGAGGAGAGCGGGATTGAGGGGTCTCTCCAATCCCGTCCGCACCGGCAGCGGCTGCGCGGCCAACTAATTGGTAAGAGGCCTGTGCGTGAGCACGAAAAGGAGGGGTGTCTGGGTGGCAAGCCAGAGAGGAAGGAGGACAGGCCACCTCATTCCCACACGATGAGGAGGAGGAGGAGGAGGAGGGGAGGAGGAGGAGGAAAACAGCAACCAAAATACAGCAGAGGAGCAGAGTAATGGCTGTTTCCCTCTCTCGCCCTCCTTTCCCTCTCTCTGTAGCCTTTCCAGACCCAGACTCCAGACTAGCTCCATCCTTGTAATTTAGATTAATTTCTTCCACATTTTCCTCAGGGATTAGGTTGCTGCCCCCAACCCCCACTCTACCCCCCCACCCCCCCCCCCCTTCTAAACCCAGCGTACACACACACACACACACACACATTCAGGGATACACGCACGCACACCCCACTCACCCTTTAGTTGCTTAATGCTCTCATTATTGAGCTGCGATCCCCCCTACATCCACCCCAACCACACCCCCAACAAAGCTACCCCCCACCACCCCTCGAAAGAAAACATAAAAACACACACACTCAGCTAAAATTAGTGTTGATGGTCTAATGTCATTAGATGAATCCGGTTATTTGTTGAATAAAACCATTATGTCTTAAATAGTTTCAGCACTGGAGTCGCCTCGGACACGTTGCTATTTTAAAGTTCTGACACCAAATGTTTTATTAATGCTTAAAGCTGCTTTAGAAATGGGAATAATTATCGCACAGTGTGGCTTGTTATGGATCAATGAGGAGGATTTTCCATTTAACTTGTTTTGAACCTCTTTGATCATTTTTAAGGCTTTTTTTTTTAAACAAATAAAACTCAGCGACCACTTTTTGAGGACTTGCTCATTTGGACAGGGATGATGAAGCTGGTCTGTGTAAGGCACGAAGCAGTTAGCTAGTGTGGGGTTTCTCCGGTTGAAAAAGCAACACTTATCCAACTTCTGTACAAACTTCACTGAGACCGAAGTCAAGGGGCTGGAAATTATAAAAGCCGACTTTGGCACAGAGCAGGGTAAACTCAAGCCTCAGAAACAGACAATAAAGCAACACCTGCCCACATCTAAGGCTGATTTATAGTCTCCCATTACCAGAAAACGCAGTGGAAGTACTGGAAAAAAAAAAAAAAACATGGAACATGGAAACACCAACAAGGCCCCAACTCAGTTTCAAACAGGGCTAACCACTGTTCCACCATGTCATGGCAGTATCCTCCCATGTTGCCCTCAAATTTTGCCTTGATTCCCAGGTGCTGCGGTGCAGCAGCACACAGCGGTCAAATAAGAACAGAGTACTGGAACTCTAACTGGAACTCCGGAGTTGGTTTAATGCCAGTGAGTCACACTGGGAGGAGACGCCTTCAAAACAAGTAAACACTGGAACTATTGTAAATCCAGTAAATTTAGGCAAATACACCTTGCAAAAAAAAAAAAAACCCAGTGCCCACATTTTTTTTAAATATATAATTATGTTTAATTATATAGTTTATTGCAAATTATCTGTTTGAACAATCCAAAAGTTTATTTTCTGTTTCAATCTTTAAATAGTTTGCTAAAAGTCTTCTCTTTTTGGGCCATACCTCGAAATGTTTTTTTTAATGGAATAATAATTATATGCTTTGCAGTTCCTGTCGGTTTGATCAGTCGTTTCGTTTTTCTGCCTCCTGTGAAGAATGTTATGCTTTAGGGTTTTTGTGGAATCCCTGCGTGTTATTATTGTGTCATGTTCATTCAGGCATCTGCAAAAACATTTCTTAAGTATTGGAAAATGTCATTCTCAGTTCACAGCACTATTGGACAATTAAAAAGAAGTTGTTTGAACATTTTCTTAATAGTTGCTGCTCTATTAATAATATATCACCAGAAAACTAAAATCCTAGAGGTGTGAAAATTATGAAAATGAACATAAACATAACAATGGGATAACATAACCTTCAATTCAAATATGATGAAAATGAAATTAAAAAAGGGACATTTCAGTAAATGCGTTTTTATTTCAATACCATTTCTAAAGCTAACGGTATCTTTTTCAGTTTTTAAAATATTCAAGTTATTGCCTTCCAATTGTTAAAAGTGAGGATAAACACTGTGCACTGCATACGCAAAGCAAATTAGTATTAGATTTCTATTAATTTTCCTCCCCAAAATGAGAAAAATATATAATTCATGTGAGATTTCGTCGCCATCATCTGTGGCTTGTCGCTAAAGACACGGGACCGTGTTTGAACTCATAAAGTGGTTTCAGTGGTCTGGAGCTACAAGTCAGTGATTAGTCCTGCTGCAAATAAGCCTTAATGTACAACAGATTTGGTAAAGACCTGCAGAAAGGAAGTGGTAAAATAAAGCGAAATGAGTGAAACTACAGTGTGAAGTATTTGAGGAAATTCACATGAAATGTAATAAAAAAAAAAGAGAGAATTGCAATTTTCAAGACTATTAAAAGAACCTTAGAAGTCTTCTGATCAATCCCTCTTTGTTTAGCTTAAAAGTTACTAAAATGATAAGAGAAAGGATCTTCACATAAGTTATAAATAGAATATGACAACATTTTTCCTTTTTGGTGCGATTTTTCCCTCTTTTGCGACAGCTTCGTCACGTGACTGGCAGTGACCTACATGGAAAGGTCATCCAGTCAGAGCTGGCAGAAATACGACTGCAGTTCAGTGGCTCTGAAGTTGACAAGTAGCCCTGGGCATCCTCATGAGAGCTGAAGATTATCTCCAATCGCTAATAAAAGACGTGGATAAATTTCTCTGGTTTTCAAGAAGACAAAGTGGAGGTAACAACCGAGCCCAACAAGCCCACGCTCGCCTCCATTTCCCAGCCAGTATTAGGTGGTCAGAGGTGAATTACTCACACTGTCTCACAGTTGCGAAAAAAAAAAAAAAAAAAAAAATCTTTGACCAGTTACCAAGAAGGCCGTGTTTTGGAAAACACGCATGGAAGAGTGACACATATCAAGCAGGTGCAGGTTATTAATTCTATTTTGTCTGATTAAAGCTGTAAGAAACAAGTTGTGCGATTCGAAGTTGTATAAGTTGCTTTTAATTGACATCCAGCCGTGTCTGAAGCTGCAAGCGTGCTCAGACAAGGATCAACTTCACTGACAATAAAGATGGAGAAAGTGGATGGGGCATGCATGTGGGTAATAACTCCTGACTGACATTAGAAGAACCTCTGATATGACGGAGCGACAGAATCAAAGACAACCGTGAGAGAATAAAGGGAGCCTTCTCGCATCAGATCCTTGTGTTCAGCTGCCCGTCATTTAAGAAAATCTTTGTTATCTCTCTAAACACCTCACTCACAGCTCTTTCTCTATTACCATCATCTCCTCCCCCATAATCTGCTATCCCAGGGCCGAGCGCACAAGCTAACGCGAGCAACTGAAAGCAGTTAAAGTCAACCGCTGAGAGGGCAGAGAGCCACGGGGGCCGACAGGTCTGGTTAGACAGGTTCTGAGGGGAGAGGCTGATACTTGTTTAACTGCTATGAATCCCTCTCTGTTTTTTTTGCTGCGGATGCATTTCGAACCTGTAGCTGAGTGTATGCAGAACTCAGGTTTCACCCACTGACCCCTTAGAGCTAATTGAAATTTAAAGAAGTATTTATGTGAGATGTTGTTAAAGACAAGGGCGGATTTGATCGAGAATGCGTGGAAGCGTTGCAGGCAGCGACACTCAGAAGCTCCCGAAACACACTAACAGACAGACCTCATGAATCAGCAAAGGCCTGGCGAGGCGAGCGATGATTAAGCGCGCTCGCACCACATGCAAATCTCATCTACAGATGTGCATAACTGCTTTTGTTTTTTTTTCTCACAGACATCAAAGGACGTATCATCTGCAGCAAGAAACCTGATGCACCGCATTTCCCATCACTGAAACTCAAAAGACAAACTATTTGAAGCAACAACACACCTGCTCCAAACGCAGGAAGCCGAGAGGAAACGTCAGGATGGGACGTTCGGCGCACAGTCTAGTTAGCATGTGTCAATAGTTGAAGTTTGAACATAAACGAGCCATTTGTCTGCTCTCAGACGTCGTCCTTGCTCATCACATGATTCACTGTGGAGGTCCGCGCCTCCACTCAGCCACACAGCTTATTTGTGAAGCTAAGTGAGAGCAGATAATGATGACTACTGTTCCCTTTAGTTCAGCAGGGGATTTTTTTTTTCCTTCCTAGTTTATTAATAGGAAAAAAAAAAATCTTTCAACACATGACTTGACCATCATCTGTGAAACATTACTGAAAAAGAGGCTACAGAAACAATGGCGCTATCCATTTATAAAAAGTATGTGCACGACTATGTGTGTGTGTGTGTGTGTGTGTGTGTGTGTGTGTGTGTGTGTGTGTGTGTGTGGTGTGTGTGTGTGTGTTTGGCCTTCACAACTACACACTGACTCAGTGTATCAGGCTTGAGCTTTCATTTTATTTCATTTTGTCCCCCCCCCCCCTCAAACTTCAGAACAGTTTTAACATATTTTTCAAAAAAAGTATATCATGCCCACTTCCTAACCTCTACGCGATAAAAACTAACCCATTTATAAAAGTTTAAACACATCATAAAAGTTGAAACCATACACCAGAGTGATACCATTATTTACAGAAGCCCGTTAAATTACAACATAAATTAGAAAATATTTACATCCAGGACACGACACTGGATAATATTCTGTTTGGAATTTAATGTCTAATTAGAAACATTTTTAAAAGAAAGAAGTATGTACATTTGCACACACTCTCACAACATACATGCAGCACACTGGCAGGACTGAGCTTGTTGGTAGGGTGATAATAACTCAGGGTTTTTAAATACTAAGGAGGATGAATACCTTGCTCACAGAAAAAAAAAAAAAGTTTCACCGCCATCTTTTAAAGACAGTGTAATAATGGAAGCATTGCTGTGCCTGTAATCCACATAAACACTGAAGAGGCTTCTATCGTTGCAACTTTAAGATCTCTGATCTCTGGTTTTAGACCGAGCACGAACTGACATACTAATAATCACTTTTTTTCCAGCCCAAACACAAGGCTTAATCATCTCCCAGGAAAAACAAAAAGCACGATAACACTGGAGCCGTTTTGAAGTGGTTGTACAAATCGAGCACAAAGAATAAAAAAACTAAGTGGATTTTCTTCTCTCTCTTTCACTCTCTCTCTCTCTCTCTCTCACACACTCACATGAAATTGTCCTTTGCAAGTCCATTGAGACACAGGAAATCATCGATTTGCCTGCAGACAGAGCAGGAGGGGGAACAGAGGAATTCACAGCCACTCATCTTGAAATGATGTCCTCTCGGGAGAAAAAACAAAACAAAACAAAACATGTATTTGTATATTTTGTTTTCCTCTTGCTTGTCAGGGAAGGTCCTATGGCGGTAGCGTCGCCACACCGTCGACCGTGTTGAACTGCATAGTGGTCGGTCTGACGCGGCGCTCGCTACATTTTCACAGAGTGGGCTCCCATCGAGGACCGGTCGGCGGCGTTCAGCGCGGACGCCAACAACGGCTCAGCTGAAAGTCCACAACTTCTCAAAAATAGAAATTTACAGTGCAAGAGTGCACACACACACACACGCACGCACACACACACACATACACACACTTGCGTACCAATTCAGCTCTCAAAATGACAATACTTAATATTGACGTTTTTTTGTTTTTTTTCCTATTAAAAAAATGTCCAAAAAAGGGGCAGACCACGCAGTGAGGGATTCGGGGGCTCTGAAGTTCATACGGATTCTCCTCTGAGCTCTCATTTCCTGTGCTTGTCTATTTTGTCGGCAGATTTGCTCCCACTGTCTGAGGATCCCTGGGTGTCGCTGCCGGAGCTCAGGTACATCTTGTCCACTTGTTTTAGAGACTCGTTCAGGTAGTTCTGCAGCGAGGTCATGGCGGCGCAGATGGCCGGGGAGCCGAAGCCGTGAGTGATGAGGCTGAAGTGAGTCAGGCAGCCTTGAATTCCGGGTTCCAGGATGGGCGCCGGTCTGGTGTTACCGATGGACGAGCGGTCCTGAGAGAGCAGGTCAGTGAACTCCTTGCAGATTTGCCTGAGGGGGCAGAAACCCAAAATGAGGAAGGATATACCACATGCACCGATTCACTGGAGCCTGAGAGGAAATCCCACAGATGATACCGTATGTGAAGCACTTCAGTCAGCTCAGTACACCACAAGTTAGTTTGTTATTAAAAATGTGTTGATATGTCTACTCGCTACCCTCATTCTGCCAAATGTGCAGAAAAAACATGCAACAATCAATCATTTTAAGTAGGAGTGACTGGTTCAAATGCTGCTGTCTGTCCCTGAGCAAGGCCTTGAACCCCAAATAACCCTTGAGAGCTGCAGTGCAGCAGCCCAGTGTGCACAGTCAGCTATAAATAGGAAAGGTTACATACACAGGAACAATTCGCCCCGGGCATTATAAAGTTTCCTTAAAGAAGAGACACCTACTTGGCAGCAAGCAGCATGTTCTTGCGGGAGTTGACGTCGTTGCGCTCCACATGTGGCCTTCCCAGGTACTTCGGCGATGGCCTTTGCGGGAACTCCGTCTCGCACACGTAGCCAAAGTCTCTTGCTAAATGAACCGCTTCGCCTGAAACAAAAGGTTTGCATGAAATAGAGGATGTGACACTAAAGTCACCTGTGATGTCAAAGCAGTCCAGAGTTGAACCTCCTTTTCAAAATGGTTAATTTGGTGTGTAAACCCAGTTCAATTCCAGACTTGAACTTTTTTTCATTTCTAAAATGGAGTTTGCATGTTTTCCTTGTGTTCTCTCCAGGTACTCCAAGCTTCATCCCAGACATTTCAAGCTTATTCAAGATATCACACACATTCAGTTTGACACCTGCAGGCTATTTAAACTTAAAAATTCAATAAATATCCTCTGGACTGGCGACTTGTATCGGGTGTTCCCCCATTGTGAACCCATCCCTCATTACCCTGAGTTGGATGAAGTGGTTAAGACGATAGATGAATGGATTATTCCAGCATGGTCTTTGACAACTGGTCAAAGATCAAATACTGCACGGCGGGCTATTTATCAACTTACAGCATTAAACTAGGGACCGCACTTTGGGCCTGATTTACACAAGTATTGAGGGGCTGATGAAGTGAAGCAGTTGAACTACAAAATAATCAGCTGTGCTCAGTCTTCTCGCTTAGGGGAGAGGAGTACTGAGTGAATTTATTTCCATCTTCAGGGTGGTTTGACTTGCATGGTCATAATGGGCTTATGTGGATAAATGCTAGCAGAGGTCCCAAGGCGCCAACAACACCGCTTATTGATAGACACGCACATCACTTC